>NW_027484985.1:0-78745 GCF_050908995.1 Andrena cerasifolii
CTTTATCCCATAGTCCATCGTCTTACTTAGGTATCTCAGTACATGTTTGACTTGGCCCCAGTGTTGTCTGCCCGGGTTGACGTTATATTGTGACAATTTCGTCACGGCGAACAGTATGTCTGGTCTAGTATTAACTGCTAGGTGCATCAGCGATCCTATTGCCTCTCTATATGGCACATTGTACATCTCGCTAGCCTCTTCTTGGTTTCGTGGACTCATTTCCGTTGATAGCCGGATTCCTGGTTCTAATGGTGTCTTGGCTCCTCTACATTCTTCCATCCCATATTTCTTCAGGATTGATTTTATATAAGATTTTTGCGTTAATTGCATATTTCCTTTCATATCCCTTTCCACCTTAATTCCTAGTATAAACGAGACTTCACCTAAGTCTTTGATTTCGTATTTTTGAGTAATCATTTTGACTATTTTGTCAATCTTCGTATCTTCTCGTGAGAAGATCAGTATATCATCAACATATACGACTAGCATCGTCCCATCGTCCCTTACATAAATGCAGTTTGATGATTCCAGTCTTCTAAATTTACAACTTGAAAGAAATTTGTCTAATTCTTCGTTCCAATTCCTACTTGCCTGCTTGAGGCCATAAATTGGTCTCATCAACTTTGCGATCATTCCATCTTCCCTTTCGTGTAATGGAGGTAACTTCATGTATATTTCCTCCTTCAAGGATCCATATAAGAATGCATTTTTTATGTCTATATGTCTACTTTTTAGGTTCAGCATCACAGCTAGGGCTAGTAGTAATCTGATTACCGAGAAGTTCGCAACTGGTGAATATGTTTCTCCATAATCTTTACCTTTCTTTTGACCGAATCCCTGTGCCACTGACCTCGCTTTGAATCTTGCAGGTTTTGAGCTTAAAAACCCATCGACATCCAATGGTCCTTTTGTTTTCAGGTAAATCGGTGATGATCCAAGTTTTTCTTTCTTGTAAACTGTCCAGTTCTTCCTTAATGGCTTGTTTCCAGTACTTCGCTTGTGGTGAGGCTAATGCCTCGTTGATGTTTTCTGGTTCGGCAATTTCTAGAAGGTTTGCCTCGACTTCCGTTGATTCTCCATCTGTGGACATTGCATCTTCCTCTTTATTTAGATCAATCTTTGGCTTACCCTTTCTTCCATATGGATTTCTGACTTTCTTTTTGGGCCTGCCTCTACGTGGTGTATCATCCCGAGCCTCTGATGCCCCCACTATCTCCTTATGATCTTCTTCTTCCTTTTTAATTATAGTATTGCTTTGTTGATCACTTTCCTCAACTTCGGAACTATATTCCGTGCCTGACCATATACCGTCGTATCCATGCTGCTGTGTATTATTTTTGTATAACCATTCGTACCCTATTTTGGTTTCACAGAATCTGACGTGCTTTGTTGTGACAACGTCTTGTAAATTCGGGGACCACAATCTGTATCCTTTTGTTTTGGATGCATACCCAACTAGTATACACACCAAACTTCTACTATCGAGTTTTCTCTTACCTTGCATTGGCATCTTTGCGTAGGCTAAGCATCCATACACTTTTAAGTGTTTAACACTAGGTGTGTTCTCCGTCCAGACACCTAAAGGTGTTTCATTATTAAGTTTCGTGTTGCTCACTCTATTCCTCACATATGCCGCGGTTGTCACCGCTTCTGCCTAAAATTTCTGTGGCAACTTGGCTGAACGTAACATTGATCTAGTTAAATCTAGGAGGGTTCGGTTGATTCTCTCTGCAACACCATTCATCTGTGGTGTCTCAACGTTACTTCTCTCATGTTTAATCCCTAGAGACTTGAAGTATGCATATATTTCTTTATTACAAAACTCAAGACCGTTATCGGTTCTGAATCTTCGCACCTTTTTCCCTGTTTGCCGTTCTACTTCAGCTATATATTCTTGTATACAGCGCCTTACCTCAGTCTTTGATTTGATGCATTGCACAGTCGTTCTACGTGAGTAATCATCTGTAAACGTTATAAAGTATTTGCTCTTTTTTATTGACTCTACAGGCATAGGTCCACACAAATCTGAGTGTATTAATTCACACACATCCTTTGATTGCCTTGTTGGTACAGGTTTACAGGCAGCCTTGGTTGCTTTTCCAATGCAGCATGAATCACAAGCATCGTCTCGTACTCTAATATTTTTATCTACAATGACCTTCTTGAGCTGAAAAGTTCTTTTGATTGTTTCATTATTAATATGACCGAATCTTTCATGCCACAATGACTTGCTTTGAATGTCAAGTGCATACGTATCTGGAACTTTATCATAATCCTTCTCTACTTCACCTTTTACTATATACAGATCATTATTTCTAAGTGCTACACATAATATCTTTTTCGTATATATATTTCTTATTGTTATTTTACCATTTTTGATCATTATCTCATGACCTTTCTTTTCTATTTGAGATACTGACATGAGATTCTTTCTAACGTCTGGGACGTAGTATACATCATTTAAAACTATTCGCTTTATGGAATTTCCTACTTGCATTCTTAGCATTATATGACCTATACCTTTGACTTGCAATATTGCACCACTCTGTTTTTGTGGATGTGCAGCGGTATTAACTACACTAGTGTTTAATTCTTTAAACGATACGAAACAGTCTTTTCTGTTGCTGACATGGTGCGTGCATCCACTGTCCAACAACCACGTGTCATCGAGATCCACCGTATTGATTGATAGTAGGAACGCTCCATGAGGCTGGAACTTCGTATTCTGTCCCTTATGTCCTTCATATCTTCTGGTATTGTTTCGTGCACGACAATCCTTACTGAAGTGACCTGGTTTATTACAACTGAAACATACTAAAGTCTTGGATTTATCTCTTCCCGTTTCTTTGCTTGGACGCCTGTCATTTCTTTTGAATACATGTAAAGCCTCTTTGTGCGCATCTGTTTCAACATCTTGTGTCGAACGTCGTCTATCACATTCTGCTAAGAGTATTCTTGAAATCTCTGCAGAATTGAACTTATCATCCGGCAAACATGCCAATGACATGTTTAAACTCTCATAACTCTCAGGTAGTCCTGCTAGCAATGCGTACGCTAGATCCTCGTCTCTAGGTTCAGCTCCTGCTTCTCTTAAATTATTAGCTGCAATTTTAGCTCTTGAAATGTATGACGACATGTTTTCATTTTCTTTCATTTTTAAATGATAAAACGATTTTTTTAATTGCATTATACGTACTCTAGATTTTGGCTCATATACCTGCTCGAGTTTATTCCAGGCTTCATGTGCAAAGTTACAGTCCTCAATGTGCACCTGCTGATCTGCCTCGACATGCAAACCAATTATGGCGAGGGCTCTATCGTTATTTAAGCTGAAAGCTGCCTTCTGATCCACGGTTGCAGTCACAGGACTCGTGATCTTGCCCAGGCCGTAATCTAGTAGGCCCTTTCCTTTTAGCAGCCATCTCATTTCAATTTTCCATGTTCTATAGTTATTTTCCGACAATTTATTCACATGAACGTCGTTTCTCGGCTCACTAGATTGCATCATCTTGCAAGTGGTCTAATCCAACACGTGGCCGTATAGGTTATGTTCTATCACTGCTCGAATTCTAGGCGAATTCTGGGCCCATAACCAATGTTAAGTGTGAATAAATTGTATATATATTTAAGAAGTACTTGTCTTACATGATAAATGAAATGAGACTTATGAATTAAAGAAAAACAATACTGTGCGGCTCGATCGAGATCCCGTTGTAACAGATCAATATCAATGTGTAGCGGAAGTCGACTACGCAGCGCTGCCTATCGTCGCGAATCTCCATAAAAAATATTTGAAAAAAAAAAATAAAAAAAAATTTTAAAAATAAATAATAATTAAAAAAAATTAAAAAATTTAAAAAAATGAAAAAAAAATTTTTAAATTTCAAAAAATTTTGAAAAAATTTAAAAAAAAATTTAAAAATTAAAAAAATTTAAAAAAAATAAAAAAATTATAAGAAAATTAAAAAAAAATTTTAAATTTAAAAAAATTAAAAAAGTACAATAAAAGAAAAATAAAAATTAAAAAAAAATTTAAAAAATATAAAAAAAATTCAAAAAATTTTTAAAAAATTTTCAAAATTTTTTTTATATTTTTTATTTAATTTTCTTTAAATTTTTATTTAATTTTTTAAATTTTTTAAATTTTTAAAAAAAAAATTTTTAAATCTAAATTTTTTTTAAATTTTCTTTACTTTAATTTTTTTTAAAATTAAAAAAATATAAAAAAATTAAAAAAAAATTTGTAAAAAATTAAAAAAAAAATAAAAAAAAATTAAATTTCAAAAAAATTTTAAAAATTAAATAAAAATTTTAAAAAAATTTTAAAAATATAAAAAAATTAAAAAATTTTTTTTTAAATTTTCAAAAAAATTTTAAATTAAAAAAAATAAATAAAAAAATATAAAAATTTAAAAAAAAAATTTAAAAAAAATTTCAAAAAAATTTTTAAAAAATTTCAAATTTTTTTTAAAACATTAAAAGAAATTAAAATAAAAAAATTTTAAAATATAAAAAAATATAAAATAAAAAAAAATATACAAAAATTTAAAAGAAAAATTAAAAAGATTAAAAAAAATAAACAAATAAAAATTTAAAAAAAAATAATAATTTAAAACAAAATAATTTTTTTTAAAATTAAAAAAAAAATAAAGAAAAAAATTTAAAAAATTTAAAAATATAAAAAAAATTAAAAAAAATTTGTAAAAAATTAAAAAACAAATATAAAAAAATTAAAAAACAAATATAAAAAAATTTAAAAAAAAATTTTTAAAAAATTGTAAAAAATTTTAAAGAATTTTCAAAAAAATTTAAAAAAATTAAAAAAAATTTTAAAAAAAATTTAAAAAAATTAAAAATTTTTTTTTTAAATTTTCAAAAAATTTTTTAAAAAATTTTAAAAATTTTCAAAAAATTTAAAAAAAAATTTCAAAAAATTTCAAAAAATTTAAAAATTTTAATAAAATAAAAAAATTATAAGAAAATTAAAATAAACATTTAAAATTTTAAAAAATTAAAAAAGTAAAATAAAAGAAAAATAAAAATTTAAACAAAATTTTAAAATTGTTAAAAAATTAAAACAAATTTTTTAAAAAATATAAAAAAATTTTAAAAAAATTTAAAAATTTTCAAAAAAATTTAAAAAAATTTTCAAAAAAAATTTAAATTTAAAAAAAATTTATAAAAGTATTTAAAAAATTAAATAAAAATTTTTTAAAAAAAATAAATAAAAAATATAAAAAAATTTTAAAAAAAAATTAAAAAATTTTCAAAAAATTTTAAAAAATTAAAAAAAAATAACAAAATTAAAATAAAAAAATTTTAAAATATAAAAAAAATTGAAAATAAAAAAAATCTACAAAAATTTAAAAGAAAAATAAATGAAATTAAAAAAAATAAACAAATCAAAATTAAAAAAATAATAATTTAAAACAAAAATAAATAATTTTTTTTTAAATTAAAAAAGAAATAAAAAAATAAAGAAAATTTTTTTTAAATTTAAAAAATATAAAAAAAATTTTAAAAAATTGTAAAAAAATTAAAAAAATTTAATACAAATTTTAAAAAAATTAAATAAAAAATATAAAAAATTTTTTAAAAAAAATTAAAAAAAATTTTCAAAAAAATTTTAAATTTAAAAAAATTTATAAAAAATTTAAAAAATTAAATACAAATTTAAAAAAAAATTAAATAAAAAATATAAAAAGAAAATTTAAAAAATTTTACATTTAAAAAAAATTTAAAATTTTTTAAAATTTTTTTAACAATTTTTAAATTTTTTTTTAATTTTTATTTTTCTTTTATTTTACTTTTTTAATTTTTTAAATTTTAAATGTTTTTTTTTAATTTTCATATAATTTTTTTATTTTTTTAAAAAATATCTTTAAATTTCTTGAAAATTTAAAAAAAATTTTTTGAAAATTTTTAAAATTTTTTTTGAAAATTTAAAAAAAAAATTTTTAATTTTTTTAAAATTTTTTTTCAAATTTTTAAATTTTTTTTTTCAAATTTTTTTATATTTTTTATTTAATTTTTTTTAAATTTTTATTTAATTTTATAAATTTTTTTATAATTTTTTTTTAAATTTAAAATTTTTTTTTAATTTTTTTCAAAATTTTTTTTTAATTTTTTACAAAAAAATTTTTAATTTCGTTTATATTTTTAAAATTTAAAAAAAATTTCAATCTAAATTTTTTTTAAAATTTCTTTACTTTAATTTTTTTTTTAATTTAAAAAATTTTAATTTTTTAAAATTATTTCTTTTTATTTCAAAAAACGTTTTTTTAATTTTTTTAAATTTTATTTTTCCTTTATTTTAATCTTTAAATTATTTAAATTTTTTTAAATTTAAAAAAAAAAATTTTAATTTTTTTTATTTTTTTAAATTTTTATTTAATTTTTTTAATTTTTTTTAAATTTTTATTTAAATTTAAAATTTTTTAAAATTTTTTTGAAAATTTTTTTATATTTTTTATTTAATTTTTTTAAAAATTTTATTTAATTTCTTTAATTTTTCTAAAAATTTTTTTTTAAATTTTTTTATATTTGTTTTTTAATTTTTTACAATTTTTTTAAAATTTTTTTTTATATTGTTAAATTTTTAAAATTTTTTTTCTTTATTTTTTTTAATTTTAAAAAAAATTATTTTGTTTTAAATTATTATTTTTTTTAAATTTTTATTTGTTTATTTTTTTTAATCTTTTTAATTTTTCTTTTAAATTTTTGTATATTTTTTTTTATTTTAAATTTTTTTATATTTTAAAATTTTTTATTTTAATTTCTTTTAATGTTTTAAAAAAAAATTTGAAATTTTTTTAAAATTTTTTTGAAAATTTTTTAAAATTTTTTAATAAAATTAAAAAAAATTAAAATAAAAAAATTTTAAAGTATAAAAAAAATTTAAATGAAAAAAAATATACAAAAATTTAAAAGAAAAATAAAAGAAATTAAAAAAAATAAACAAATAAAAATTAAAAAAAATAATAATTTAAAATAAAAATAAATAAAATTTTTGTTAAAATTAAAAAAAATAAAAAATAAAGAAATTTTTTTTAAAATTAAAAAAATATAAAAAAATTAAAAAAAAATTTGTAAAAAATTAAAAAACAAATATAAAAAAAATTAAAAAAAAAAATTAAAAAAAATTTAAAAAATTAAATAAAAATTTAAAAAAAATTAAATAAAAAATATAAAAAAATTTTAAAAAAAATTGTAAAAAAATTTTAAAAATTTTCAAAAAAATTTAAAAAAATTAAAAAAAAATTTAAAAAAAATTTTAAAAAATTAAAAATTTTTTTTTTTAAATTTTCAAAAAAATTTTAAAAAATTTCAAAAAAATTTTTAAAAATTTTAAAAAAAATTTTAAAAAATTAAAAATGTTTTTTTTTAAATTTTCAAAAAAATTTTTAAAAAATTTCAAAAAAATTTTTAAAAATTTTCAAAAAATTTCAAAAAAATTTAAAAAAATTTAAAAATTAAAAAAAAATAAAAAAATTATAAGAAAATTAAAAAAAACATTTAAAATTTTAAAAAATTAAAAAAGTAAAAGAAAAGAAAAATAAAAATAAAAAAAATTTTAAAAATTGTTAAAAAATTAAAACAAATTTTTTAAAAAATATAAAAAAATTTTAAAAAAATTTAAAAATTTTCAAAAAAACTTTAAAAAAATTTCAAAAAAATTTAAATTTAAAAAAATTTATAAAAGAATTTAAAAAATTAAAAAAAAATTTAAAAAATTTTCAAAAAATTTTAAAAAATTTTCAAAAAAATTTTTAAAAATTTTCAAATTTTTTTTTAAAAAATTAAAAAAAATAAAAAAAGTTAAATAAAAATTTAAAAAAAATTTAAAAAAATTAAAAAAAAATTTTCAAAAAATTTTCAAAATTTTTTTTAAAAAAAATTTAAAAAATAAAAAAATTTTAAAATATAAAAAAAAATTTAAATAAAAAAAATATACAAAAATTAAAAAAAATATATAAAAAAATTAAAAAAATAAACAAATAAAAATTAAAAAAAAATTAAAAAAACGTTATTTGAAACAAAAAGAAATAATTTTAAAAAAATTAAATTTTTTTTTAAATTTAAAAAAAAATAATGTAAAGAAAATTTTAAAAAAATTTAGATTCAAAAATTTTTTTTTAAATTTTAAAAATATACACAAAATTAAAAAATTTTTTGTAAAAAATTAAAAAAAAATAAAAAAAAAATTTTAAATTTAAAAGAAATTTATAAAAAAATTTATAAAATTAAATAAAAATTTAAAAAAAAATTAAATAAAAAATATAAAAAAAATTGAAAAAAAATTTAAAAAATTTTAAAAAATTTTCAAAAAAATTTAAAAAAAATAAAAAAAGATAAATACAAATTTTAAAAAAAATTTAAAAAATTAAAAAAAAAATTTTTTAAAATTTCAAAAAAATTTTAAAAAATTTTAAAAAAATTTTTTAAAAAATTTCAAATTTTTTTTAAAACATTAAAAAAAAATAAAAAAGTTAAATAAAAATTAAAAAAAAATTAAAAAAAAAGTTTTTAAAAATTTTCAAAAATTTTTTAAAAAAATTTAAAATTTTTAAATATTTTGAAAAAGAATTTAAAAAAAAATAAAAATTTTTTTTTAAATTTTAAAAAATTAAATAAAAATTTTTTAAAAAAATTGAGAAAAAAATTTAAATTTTTTTTAAAACATTTAAAAAAAATTGTTAAAAAATTAAAACAAAATTTTAAAAAATTTAAAAAAATTTAAAAATATTTGAAAAAAAAATTTTTTTTAAATTAAATAATAATTTAAAAAAATTAAAAAATATAAAAAAATTTAAAAAAAAAAATTTTAAATTTCAAAAAATTTTGAAAAAATTAAAAAAAAAATTTAAAAATTTAAAAAATTTAAAAAAAATAAAAAAATTATAAGAAAATTAAAAAAAAATTTAAATTAAAAAAGTACAATAAAAGAAAAATAAAAATTAAAAAAAAATTAAAAAATTGTTAAAAAATTAAAACAATTTTTTTAAAAAAATTTTTTAAGAAATTTTTAAAAAATTTTTTTTTAAATTTTTAAAACATTTTTTAAAAAAATAAAAAAAATTAAAGCAAAAAAAAATTAAAATATAAAAAGAATATTTTTAAAATTAAAAAGAATTAAAAAAATTTTAAAAATTTAAAAAATTTAAAAAAAAATTTATAAGCAAATTAAAAAAATTTTAAAATTTAAAAAATTAAAAAAGTAAAATAAAAGAAAAATGAAAATTAAAAAAAAATTTTTTAAAATTGTTAAAAAATTAAAACAAATTTTTTAAAAAATATAAAAAAATTTAAAAAAATTTAAAAATTTTCAAAAAAACTTTAAAAAATTTTCAAAAAAAATATTAATTTAAAAAAAAATTATAAAAGAATTTATAAAATTAAATAAAAATTTTAAAAAAAATTTAAAAAATTTTCAAAAAATTTTAAAAAATTTTCAAAAAAATTTTTAAAAATTTTCAAATTTTTTTTTAAAAAATTAAAAAAAATAAAAAAAGTTAAATAAAAATATGAAAGAGGTAGTCCATAACAGGAGTAGTCGGTGGTATGGAGTGCACATCAATTTATTAGAATAACACATATATATAAAGAAAAATAAACTATAAGATAATAGAAACTTAGAACTGTAACGAAGCGCTCGCTTCGACGCTTGGGACGCAAGTGCCCGCATGCCCACGAGAGGGACTCTCACAAAGGGACTGGGTTGCGCATGCGTGGCAGGAAGAGCAAACTGGTTCAATCCCCCACTTTTGCTGTTCCTAATTTTAACCCTTTGGTACAGGCTTTATGAGCCGCGCATTTTAGGCCCTTCGTCATTACGTCCGCTAAATTTTCGTTGGAGGCGACGTATGACAATGTGACTGAGTTCTTTTCAACTTCCTCTCTTATAAAATGGTATGCTATATCTATGTGTTTAGTTCGCCGATTTTCGATACGGCTTTTTGAGAACTCTATTGCTGATTTGTTGTCGCAGTATATATTGCTAATTCCCGAGAAGTATTCATAAAGTTCTAGTTCGCTTAAAAACATTTTTAACCATGTTGCTTCCTTTGCCGCAGACGCTAACGCGATGTACTCGGCTTCCATGGTCGACATGGATACACACTTTTGTTTAGATGCTATCCATTGTACAGGGTTGGATCCTATCATTACAACCACACCTGTAAACGAATGCCGATCGTCCATATCGCCTGCCCAATCTGCGTCGCAAAAAATTTTAATTTCGGGCTTTTCGTCTATATCGTAACGCATAACGTATTTTTCAGTCTTGTATAAATAACGCAAAATATGCTTAGCCTGAGTCCAGTGTATCTCGCTCGGACATGAGTTGAACTGTGACAATTTTGTCACGGCAAACAAAATATCTGGTCTACTTCGCAAGGCTACATACATTAACGATCCTATTAACTCTCGATATGCCGTTATTCCGTTATCGTTTAACCGATCTGGTAATGAACTCTTTAAAATTTTTAAACCGGGTTCTAATGGGGTTGTCGCGCCCCTACAATCTTTCATGTTATACTTGCGTAACAAGGATTCTAAATATGGCGTTTGACTAAGTACAATGGAATTATCGTTTCTCTCTATCTTAACACCTAAGGCATGATTTATTTCCCCGAGATCTTTGGTTTCGTATTTCTCATCAATGAGTTTAACAAAGTTTTCTATCGACGTTAGTTCTTTCGCAAATATGAAAATATCTTCTACATAAATTACAGCTACGGTCCAGTGTCCTTTGATATAAACGCAATTGGATGAGCGCAATCTCTCAAACCTTTGTTCCGTGAAGAAGCCATCCAGTTCAGCATTTCAATTTCTGCCTGACTGTTTGAGTCCATAAATGGGCTTGTCTAGTTTTACGATTCTTCCTTCCTCATGTTTGTTCGACTGAGGTAGCTTCATAAAAATCTCCTCCTCAAGCTTTCCATAAAGATACGCGCATTTTATATCTAGCTGTCTAGTGTGCCAACCGAAAATACCTGAAATCGCTAATAACAACCTTATTATCGAAAAACTAGCTACTGGTGCATAGGTTTCGTGGTAATCTACCCCCTTTTGTTGGGTGAAACCTTGTGCTACCAATCTGGCCTTATATCTAAGTACTTTACCATCACAGTCTCTTTTTAATTTGAACACCCATTTACTACCT
Organism: Andrena cerasifolii; assembly: GCF_050908995.1. Taxonomy (NCBI): domain Eukaryota; kingdom Metazoa; phylum Arthropoda; class Insecta; order Hymenoptera; family Andrenidae; genus Andrena; species Andrena cerasifolii. Next base: position 11,165 of record NW_027484985.1, read on the forward strand.
ATAACTTCTCGGTCTGCTGGTAGGCTGTCAATGGTCTTCCAGGTTTTTCTTTGTATCAGGCTATTCAGTTCATCTTCCATAGCCCTTTCCCATTGCTTTGCTTGCGGAGACGACAAGGCTTCGTTTAGGGTATTTGGCTCCGTAATCTCCATAAGATTTAGTTCTATGCTTTCTCTGTCCTCTTCTTCAGCGTTGCTCGTTTGGTCCTCTTGCGGACGAGGTTTCCCTTTTCTTCCGTATGGATTCCTTACTATTTTCCTTGGTCTTCCAACCTTCCTTTTCAGCTGAGTATCCTTCACCCCCACTGTCTCCTTAGTCGGTTTATCGACTGTAGTTGAAATTTGCTGCTGCGTTGCTTCTTCCATGTCCGCGATCTGTGCATCAGTTTGTGGTCCATCTTCTTCTTCCGACCAAATGTCGTTATATGCAATAGTATCGTATTCATAGTCTATATTCTCGCGGTGCAACCATTCAAAACCCATCTTATCTTCTACGAAACGCACATGTTTGGTTACTATTACGTCCCGTTTCTTCGGGCACCATAGGCGGTAGCGTAGCTGTCTGGGATGCGTAGCCGACTAATACGGCTGGAGTGGCTCTATCGTCCAACTTCCTCTGTCCTTGCTTTGGTAAATGTGCGTAAGCCAATGCTCCGTACGCTTTTAAGTGTTTTACACTTGGAGTTATTCCTGACCAAATAGCAAGTGGGACTTGATCCTTATTGGACGTGTGAACAACTCGGTTCCTGGCATACGCTGCTGTAGCGACGGCCTCAGCCCAAAATTTCTGAGGCAATCTGGCAGATTTCAACATTGACCTGGTTAAATCAAGTAGCGTTCTGTTGATTCGTTCAGCTATCCCATTCATCTGGGGTGTTTCGACGTTCGATCTTTCGTGCTTAATACCCTTCTCTTCAAAGTAGGTTCTTAGATCTTGGTTACAATATTCTTTTCCATTGTCGGAACGAAATCTCTTGACTTTCTTTCCCGTTTCGAGTTCCGCGCTGGCTATATATTTTTTAATACAATCCTTGATCTCATCCTTCGTCTTAAGAAACACCACTGTAACATACTTTGAAAAATCGTCGATGAATGTTGCAAAATATTGTCTCTCACCTAACGACCTGGTAGGCATCGGTCCACAGACATCCGAATGAATCAGCTCGCAAACATCCTTCGACTGTCTATTTCCAATTTTTTTACAAGGCATTTTTGTTGATTTCCCAATGTAACAATCTTCACATGCGTTTTCTTTAATTTTTGTATCTTCCAGTCCTCGAACTCGACTTGCTGTCTTTTCAATTGTCTTCATGTTTATATGGCAGAATCTGTGGTGCCATGATTTACTGTCTTGTATGGCTACGCTATGAGATTCCAATATTTCTCTCTGGTTCCTAATCGCGTTTGCACGAACTACGTACAAATCATTTTGTCTGTCTGCTATGCACATAAGTTTCCTACCTCTGCTTGTATCATAAATACTTGCTTTTCCGTTTTCAAATACAATTTCCTTGGCTCTTCGCTCGATTTGGGAAACAGACAATAAATTTTTTCTAATACGAGGTACGTAATATACATTATGTAATGTTATTTCCTGTGTTCTATTACCAATGAAGGCTTTTATTATGATATCACCTATTCCTTCGGTTTCCAGTGTGAGACTCTTTTCTCCATTGGATTCAGCAGCTGTGTTGATTGGTTCCAAGCGAGTTTCCTTGAATTTTACGAACCAATCTCTTTGCTTACATACATGGTGCGTACATCCGCTATCAAGGATCCATGTATCTTCTATGTCTATATTGTTAAGTGATACCAAAAATCCTTCGTTGCTTTCCTTCTTCTGGCCATTGTGGTTCTGACTTTTGGTTTTGTTTTTGAACCAACAGTTCTGTATATTATGGCCTGTTTTCCTGCAATGCGAACAAAAAGGAGGTTTTGGTTTATGTGTTTGATATGTACCTTTGTGTGTTGTCTGCTTTGGTCCCTTTCGTAGATTCAATGCTTCCATGCGGTCTTCGTTGTTATCAGTGCATCTGGATTTACGCCTGTCATACTCAGTCAGTAGTATTTTGGTTATTTCTGACGAAGTAAACTGTTTATCTGGTAAGTTGGCTAGAGACATGTTTAAATTTTCGTAATCGTTTGGCAATCCAGCTAGTAGAGTGTACGCTGTGTCATCGTCTCGCACTTCGCAGTCCGCTTCGTTGAGATTTTTTACAATTATTTTAACTCGAGATATGTATGATGACATTGACTCGTCTTCCTTCATTCTGGACTGGTAAAGTTGTTTCTTTAACTGCAATATCCTGATTCTGGATTTCGGCTGATGCACTTGCTCTAAGGCAACCCATGCGTCACGTGCGTTTGTGCATTCTTCAATATGAACCTGTTGGTTAGGTTCAATGTGCAACCCAATGGCTGCTATTGCTTTATCATCTTGAGATTGATGTGCTTTCCTTAGTTCATCCGTGGTCAAATTCGCTAAATCATCTTTCCTAAGCACGTGGTCTAGTAGTCCCTTGCCCTTGAGAAACCATTTCATTTCTATCTTCCATGTGCGGTAATTATTATCTGATAACTTCTCAATCCGTAAACTTGATTGCTTATCAATATCAGCCATTGTTTTGTCAAATTCTTCTCTTTAATTCGCTTTAGTAAATTATCAGACTCACCGAACGTGTATGCTTGACCACGTGGCTTATTTTAGGTTAAATCGTCCACCTTTTACGTTCCTGGGCCCATAACCATTGAAAGAGGTAGTCCATAACAGGAGTAGTCGGTGGTATGGAGTGCACATCAATTTATTAGAATAACACATATATATATATATATAAAGAAAAATAAACTATAAGATAATAGAAACTTAGAACTGTAACGAAGCGCTCGCTTCGACGCTTGGGACGCAAGTGCCCGCATGCCCACGAGAGGGACTCTCACAAAGGGACTGGGTTGCGCATGCGTGGCAGGAAGAGCAAGCTGGTTCAAAATATATAAAAAAATTTAAAAAATAATCAAATAAAAATTAAAAAAAAATAAAAAAAATTAAAATTTTTTTTTTTAAAACATTTAAAAAAATTTAAATAATTTAAAGATTAAAATAAAGGAAAAATAAAATTTAAAAAAAAAAATTAAAAAAACGTTATTTGAAACAAAAAGAAATAATTTAAAAAAATTAATTTTTTTTTAAATTTAAATAAAAATAAAGTAAAGAAAATTTTAAAAAAATTTAGATTCAAAATTTTTTTTTAAATTTTAAAAATATACACAAAATTAAAAAAAATTTTGTAAAAAATTAAAAAAAAATTTTAAAAAAAATTTTAAATTTAAAAAAAATTTATAAAAAAATTTATAAAATTAAATAAAAATTTAAAAAAAATTAAATAAAAAATATAAAAAAATTTGAAAAAAAATTTAAAAAATTTTTTAAAAAAAATTTAAAAAATTTTAAATAATTTGAAAAAAATTTAAAAATTTTTTTAAAAAATTGAAAAAAAATTTAAATATAAACAAAAATTTTTTTTAAAAAATTTTAAATTTTAAAAAATTAAATAAAAAATTTTTAAAAAAATTGAAAAAAAATTAAAAAATTTAAAAAAAAAATTTAAAAAATTAAAAAAAAATTTTTTTACATTTTCGAAAATTTTTTAAAAAATATTCAAAAAAATTTCAAAATTTTTTTTAAAAAAAATTAAAAAAATAAAAAAAAATTAAATAAAAATTTAAAAAAAAATTAAAAAAATTAAAAAAATAAAAAAATTAAATAAAAATTTAAAAAAAAATTTTAATTTTAAAAAAAAAATTATAAGAAAATTACAAAAAAAATTAAATTTAAAAAATTTAAAAAAGTAAAATAAAAGAAAAATAAAAATTAAAAAAAATTACAAAATTGTTAAAAAATTAAAACAATTTTTTTAAAAAATTTTTAAAAAATTAAAAAAAAACAATAAAAAAATTAAATTAAAAAATTTCAAATAATTTGAAAAAAAATTTAAAATTTTTAAAAAAATTAAAAAAAATTAAATATAAAAAAAAATTAAAAAAAATTTTTTTAAAAAAATTTTAAAGAATTAAATAAAAAATTTTAAAAAAAATTTTAAAAAAAATTCAAAAAAATTTTAAATTTAAAAAAAATTTATAAAAAAAATTAAAAATTAAATACAAATTTAAAAAAAATTAAATAAAAAATATAAAAAAATTTAAAAAAAAATTTTAAAAAATTTAAATATAAAAAAAAATAAATTTTTTTTTTTAATTTTAAAGAATTAAATAAAAAAATTTTAAAAAAATTAAAAAAATTTTTTTTATAAATTTTCAAAAAAATTTTAAATTTAAAAAAAATTATAAATTTAAAAAAAAATTATAAAAAAATTTTAAAAATTAAATAAAATTTTTAAAAAATTAAATAAGAAATATAAAAAAATTAAAAGAAAAAAATTAAAAAAATTTTCAAAAAATTTTAAAAAATTTTCAATTTTTTTTTTAAAAAATTAAAAAAAATAAAAAAAGTTAAATAAAAATTTAAAAAAAATTAAATAGAAAATATAAAAAAATTAAAAAAAAAATTAAAAAAATTTTCAAAAAATTTTAAAAAATTTTCAAAAAAATTTTAAATTTTAAAAAAATTTATAAAAAAATTTTAAAAAATTTTTTAAAAAATTTTTAAAAAATTAAAAAAAAAATTTAAAATTAAATAAAAATTTCAAAAAAATTTTAAATTTAAAAAAAAAATTTTTAAAAATTTTAAAAATTAAATAAAAGTTTAAAAAAATAAAAAATAAAAAATATAAAAAAATTAAACAAAAATTTTAAAAAATTTTCAAAAAAAATTCAATTTTTAAAAAAAAAATAAAAAAAATAAAAAAAATTAAATAAAAATTTTAAAAAAAATTTTAAAAAATTAAAAAAAAATTTTTTTTAAATTTGCAAAAAATTTTCAAAAAAAATTTAAAAAATTTTAAAAAATTTAAAAAATTTAAAAAAAATTTAAAAAATTTTAAAAATTAAAAAAAAAATAAAAAATTTATAAGAAAATTAAAAAAAACATATAAAATTTAAAAAAAAATTAAAAAGTAAAATAAAACAAAAATAAAAATTTAAAAAAAAATTTAAAAATTGTTAAGAAATTAAAACAAATTTTTTAAAAAAAAATTTAAAAAAAAATTTTAAAAAAAATTTAAAAAAATTTAAAAAAATTTTCAAAAAATTTTTAAAAATTTTTTTAAAAAAATTTTCAAAAAATTTAAAAAAAAATTTTTTTAATCTTTTTATTTTTTTAAATTTTTTTTAAATTATTATTTAATTTTTTAATTTTTTTTTCAATTTAAAATTTTTTTTTATTTTTTTTAATTTTTTACAAATTTTTTTTTTAATTTTTTTTATATTTTTTAAATTTAAAAAAAAAATTATAAGAAAATTAAAAAAAATTAAAATTTAAAAAAATTGAAAAAGTAAAATAAAAGAAAAATGAAAATTAAAAAAAAATTTTTAATTGTTAAAAAATTAAAACAATTTTTTTAAAAAAAAATTTTAAAAAAATTTTAAAAATATTTTTAAAATATAAAAAAATTTAAAATAAAAAAAATATACAAAAATTTAAAAGAAAAATAAAAAAATAAACAAATAAAAATTTAAAAAATAAAAAAAATATTTTTTTTTTAAAATTAAAAAAAAATAAAAAATAAAGAAAATTTTTATCAAAATTAAAAAATTTGAAAAAATTTTAAAAAAATTGTAAAAAATTTAAAAAAAAATTCAAATTTTAAAAAAATTTAAAAAATAAAAATTTAAAAAAAAATATAAAAACATAAAAAAAAATTTTTTTAAATTTTCAGAAAATTTTTATAAATTTTTTTAAATTTAAAAATTTTTTGAAAATTTTTTAAAAATTTTAATTTTTTTTAAAATTTTTTTAAAAAATTTGTTTTAATTTCTTAACAATTTTTAAATTTTTTTTTAAATTTTTATTTTTGTTTTATTTTACTTTTTAAATTTTATATGTTTTTTTTAATTTTCTTATAAATTTTTTATTTTTTTTTTAATTTTTAAAATTTTTTAAATTTTTTTTTAAATTTTTTAAATTTTTTAAAATTTTTTTTGAAAATATTTTGAAAATTTAAAAAAAAAATTTTTAAATTTTTTATTTAATTCTTTAAAATTTTTTTTTTAAATTTTTTTTATTTTTTTTTTATATTTAAATTTTTTTAATTTTTTAAAAATTTAAAATTTTTTTTTCAAATTATTTGAAATTTTTTTAATTTAATTTTTTTTTGTTTTTTTTTAATTTTTTAAAATTTTTTTTAAAATAATTGTTTTAATTTTTTAACAATTTTGTAATTTTTTTTTAATTTTTATTTTTCTTTTATTTTACTTTTTTAAATTTTTTTTAAATTTAAAATTTTTTTGAAATTTTTTTTTAAATTTAAAATTTTTTTGAAAATTTTTTAAAAATTTTTTGAAATTTTTTTTAAAAAATTTTTAAAAAATTTTTTAAAAAAAATTGTTTTAATTTTTTAACAATTTTTAAATTTTTTTTAATTTTTATTTTTCTTTTATTTTACTCTTTAATTTTTTTAAATTTTAATTTTTTTTTAATTTTCTTATAATTTTTTTTTTAAAATTTAAAAATTTTTTTTAATTTTTTTTATATTTAAATTTTTTTTCAATTTTTTAAAAAAAATTTTAAATTTTTTTTCAAATTATTTAAAATTTTTAAAAAATTTTTTAAAATTTTTTTGAAAATTTAAAAAATTTTTTTTTTTTAATTTTTTAAATTTTTTAAAATTTTTATTTAATTTTTTTTATTTTTTTTAATTTTTTTAATTTTTTTAAATTTTTTTTTTTTTTATTTTTTTAATTTTTTTTAACAAAAAATTTGAAATTTTTTTGAATATTTTTTAAAAATTTTTCGAAAATGTAAAAATTTTTTTTTTTAATTTTTTAAAATTTTTATTTAACTTTTTTTATTTTTTTTAATTTTTAAAAAAAAATTTGAAAATTTTTTTAATTTTTTTATATTTCTTATTTAATTTTTTTAAAAATTTTATTTAATTTTTAAAATTTTTTTATAATTTTTTTTTAAATTTATAATTTTTTTTAAATTTAAAAATTTTTTGAAAATTTTTTAAAATTTTTTTGAAAATTTAAAAATTTTTTTTTTAATTTTTTTTATATTTTTAATTTTTTTTAATTTTTATTTAATTTTTTAAATTTTTTTAAAATTTAAAATTTTTTTTTTTAATTTTTTACAAATTTTTTTATATTTTTAAAATTTAAAAAAAAAATTATTTATTTTTGTTTTAAATTATTATTTTTTTTAATTTTTATTTGTTTATTTTTTTTAATTTCTTTTATTTTTATTTTAAATTTTTGTATATTTTTTTTATTTTAAATTTTTTTATATTTTAAAATTTTTTTAATTTAATTTTTTTTTATTTTTTTATAAAAAATTAAAAATTTTTTTCACTTTTTTTTAAAAAAATTTTATTTAATTCTTTAAAATTTTTTAAAAAATATTTTTTTTATTTTTTTTTATATTTAAATTTTTTTTAATTTTTTTAAAAAATTTTTTATATTTTTTGTTTAATTTTTTTTAAATTTGTATTTAATTTTTTATTTTTTTTATAAATTTTTTTAAATTTAAAATTTTTTTGAAATTTTTTTTAAATTTTTTTTTAAATTTTTTTATATTTTTTATTTTTTTGAAAATTTAAAAAAAAATTTCAATTTTTTTATATTTTTAATTTTTTTTTAATTTTTATTTAATTTTTAAAAATTTTTTGGAATTTAAATTTTTTTTATTTTTTTTTCAATTTTTTACAATTTTTTTTATAATTTTTTTATATTTTTTTAATTTTAAAAAAAAAATTCTTTATTTTTTATTCTTTTTAATTTTAACAAAAATTTTATTTATTTTTGTTTTAAATTATTATTTTTTTTTAATTTTTATTTGTTTATTTTTTTTAATTTCTTTTATTTTTCTTTTAAATTTTTGTATATTTTTTTTATTTACAATTTTTTTATATTTTAAAATTTTTTTATTCTAATTTTGTTATTTTTTTTTAATTTTTTAAATTTTTTAAAAATTTTTTGAAAAATTTTAAAAAAATTTTTAAAAATTTAAAAAAAATTTTTTTTAATTTTTTTGAATTTTTTTTAAATTTTTATTTTTTTTATTTTTTTAATTTTTTTTTAAAAAAATTTGAAAATTTTTTAAAATTTTTTTGAAAATTTTTTAATATTTTTTTATATTTTTTATTTTTTATTTTTTTAATTTTTATTTAATTTTTTTAATTTTTTAAAATTTTTTTTTAAATTTAAAATTTTTTTAAAATTTTTGATTTTTTTTTATATTTTTTAACAATTTTTAAAATTTTTTTAAATTTTTATTTTTCTTTTATTTTACTTTTTTAATTTTTTAAATTTTAAATGTTTTTTTTTAATTTTCTTATAATTTTTTTATTTTTTTAAAAATTTTTTTTAAATTTTTTGAAAATTTAAAAAATTTTTTTTTTAATTTTTAAAATTTTTCTTATTTTTTCTCAAATATTTTTAAATTTTTTAAAATTTTTTAAAATTTTGTTTTAATTTTTTAACAATTTTTTTTAAATGTTTTAAAAAAAATTAAATTTTTTTCTCAATTTTTTTAAAAATTTTTTATTTAATTTTTTTAAATTTTAAAAAAGGTTTTTTATTTTTTTTTAATTTTTTTTAAATTTTTCAAAATTTTTTTCAAATTATTTCAAAAAAATTTAATTTTTTAAAAATTTTTTTAAAATTAAAAAATTTTTTTTTCATTTTTTTTTAATTTTTTACAAAAATTTTTTGAAATTTTTTTTATATTTTTTATTTAATTTTTTTTAAAATTTTTAAAAATTTTTTTTTAAATTTAAAAATTTAAATAAAAATTTAAAAAAAAATTAAATAAAAAATATAAAAAAAAATTAAAAAAATATTTACATTTAAAAAAAAATTTTAAATTTTTTAAAAATTTTTTAAAAAAATTTAAATTTTTTTAAATAATTTGAAAAAAAATTAAAAAAAAATTTTTAAAAAATTTTTTAAAAATTTTATAAATTTAAAAAAAAATAAAAAAATTATAAGAAAATTAAAAAAAACATTTGAAATTTAAAAAAAATTAAAAAAAAGTAAAATAAAAGAAATAAAAATTAAAAAAAAATTACAAAATTGTTAAAAAATTAAAACAATTTTTTTTAAAAAATTAAATAAAAAATATAAAAAAATTTTCAAGAAATTTTTAAAAAATTTTCAAAATTTTTTTTTAAAAAAATTAAAAAAAATAAAAAAATTTTAAAATATAAAAAAAATAACAAATTTTTTGTAAAAAATTAAAAAAAAATTTTTTTTTAAATTTTAAAAAATTAAATAAAAGTTTTTAAAAAAAATTGAGAAAAAAATTTAAATTTTTTTTTTAAAACATTTAAAAAAAATTGTTAAAAAATTAAAACAAAATTTTAAAAAATTTAAAAAAATTTAAAAATTGTTAAGTGTGAATAAATTGTATATATATTTAAGAAGTACTTGTCTTACATGATAAATGAAATGAGACTTATGAATTAAAGAAAAACAATACTGTGCGGCTCGATCGAGATCCCGTTGTAACAGATCAATATCAATGTGTAGCGGAAGTCGACTACGCAGCGCTGCCTATCGTCGCGAATCTCCATCAATCCCCCACTTTCGCGACATAATTTTAATTTCGATTCATCCCCTTTAAATCTAACATTGTTACGCAGTCTTCATGTTTTATAGGACTCAATCCCTTGGTCAGAACGTCTGCTGGATTTTCGTTTGTCGGGACGTCTAATATTTCCATTAGGCGTTCTCGAAACTTCTTTCTCACGATATGATAGGATATGTCTATGTGCCTCGACCTTGTATTATCAATGTTGTTGATGGAGAAATCTATTGCCGCCCTATTATCACAGAACAATTGGATTCCTGCAAAACCATTTAACAAATTAAGTTCGCCTAATACCATTTTGAGCCATACAATAGCCTTGACTCCATGTGACATTGCCACATATTCCGCCTCCATTGTTGATGTTGAGATACATTTCTGCTTAGCCGATCTCCACTCAACTACGTTACCTGCTACTTTCATTATCAGACCTGAGAATGAATGTCTGTCATCCAGATCGCTTCCCCAATCTGCGTCGCTATATACTTCAACATTTTTATTTTCATTACTTGTGTACTTTATCCCATAGTCCATCGTCTTACTTAGGTATCTCAGTACATGTTTGACTTGGCCCGAGTGTTGTCTGCCCGGGTTGACGTTATATTGTGACAATTTCGTCACGGCGAACAGTATGTCTGGTCTAGTATTAACTGCTAGGTGCATCAGCGATCCTATTGCCTCTCTATATGGCACATTGTACATCTCGCTAGCCTCTTCTTGGTTTCGTGGACTCATTTCCGTTGATAGCCGGATTCCTGGTTCTAATGGTGTCTTGGCTCCTCTACATTCTTCCATCCCATATTTCTTCAGGATTGATTTTATATAAGATTTTTGCGTTAATTGCATATTTCCTTTCATATCCCTTTCCACCTTAATTCCTAGTATAAACGAGACTTCACCTAAGTCTTTGATTTCGTATTTTTGAGTAATCATTTTGACTATTTTGTCAATCTTCGTATCTTCTCGTGAGAAGATCAGTATATCATCAACATATACGACTAGCATCGTCCCATCGTCCCTTACATAAATGCAGTTTGATGATTCCAGTCTTCTAAATTTACAACTTGAAAGAAATTTGTCTAATTCTTCGTTCCAATTCCTACTTGCCTGCTTGAGGCCATAAATTGGTCTCATCAACTTTGCGATCATTCCATCTTCCCTTTCGTGTAATGGAGATAACTTCATGTATATTTCCTCCTTCAAGGATCCATATAAGAATGCATTTTTTATGTCTATATGTCTACTTTTTAGGTTCAGCATCACAGCTAGGGCTAGTAGTAATCTGATTACCGAGAAGTTCGCAACTGGTGAATATGTTTCTCCATAATCTTTACCTTTCTTTTGACCGAATCCCTGTGCCACTGACCTCGCTTTGAATCTTGCAGGTTTTCCATCTGAATCGGTTTTGAGCTTAAAAACCCATCGACATCCAATGGTCCTTTTGTTTTCAGGTAAATCGGTGATGATCCAAGTTTTTCTTTCTTGTAAACTGTCCAGTTCTTCCTTAATGGCTTGTTTCCAGTACTTCGCTTGTGGTGAGGCTAATGCCTCGTTGATGTTTTCTGGTTCGGCAATTTCTAGAAGGTTTGCCTCGACTTCCGTTGATTCTCCATCTGCGGACATTGCATCTTCCTCTTTATTTAGATCAATCTTTGGCTTACCCTTTCTTCCATATGGATTTCTGACTTTCTTTTTGGGCCTGCCTCTACGTGGTGTATCATCCCGAGCCTCTGATGCCCCCACTATCTCCTTATGATCTTCTTCTTCCTTTTTAATTATAGTATTGCTTTGTTGATCACTTTCCTCAACTTCGGAACTATATTCCGTGCCTGACCATATACCGTCGTATCCATGCTGCTGTGTATTATTTTTGTATAACCATTCGTACCCTATTTTGGTTTCACAGAATCTGACGTGCTTTGTTGTGACAACGTCTTGTAAATTCGGGGACCACAATCTGTATCCTTTTGTTTTGGATGCATACCCAACTAGTATACACACCAAACTTCTACTATCGAGTTTTCTCTTACCTTGCATTGGCATCTTTGCGTAGGCTAAGCATCCATACACTTTTAAGTGTTTAACACTAGGTGTGTTCTCCGTCCAGACACCTAAAGGTGTTTCATTATTAAGTTTCGTGTTGCTCACTCTATTCCTCACATATGCCGCGGTTGTCACCGCTTCTGCCTAAAATTTCTGTGGCAACTTGGCTGAACGTAACATTGATCTAGTTAAATCTAGGAGGGTTCGGTTGATTCTCTCTGCAACACCATTCATCTGTGGTGTCTCAACGTTACTTCTCTCATGTTTAATCCCTAGAGACTTGAAGTATGCATATATTTCTTTATTACAAAACTCAAGACCGTTATCGGTTCTGAATCTTCGCACCTTTTTCCCTGTTTGCCGTTCTACTTCAGCTATATATTCTTGTATACAGCGCCTTACCTCAGTCTTTGATTTGATGCATTGCACAGTCGTTCTACGTGAGTAATCATCTGTAAACGTTATAAAGTATTTGCTCTTTCTTATTGACTCTACAGGCATAGGTCCACACAAATCTGAGTGTATTAATTCACACACATCCTTTGATTGCCTTGTTGGTACAGGTTTACAGGCAGCCTTGGTTGCTTTTCCAATGCAGCATGAATCACAAGCATCGTCTCGTACTCTAATATTTTTATCTACAATGACCTTCTTGAGCTGAAAAGTTCTTTTGATTGTTTCATTATTAATATGACCGAATCTTTCATGCCACAATGACTTGCTTTGAATGTCAAGTGCATACGTATCTGGAACTTTATCATAATCCTTCTCTACTTCACCTTTTACTATATACAGATCATTATTTCTAAGTGCTACACATAATATCTTTTTCGTATATATATTTCTTATTGTTATTTTACCATTTTTGATCATTATCTCATGACCTTTCTTTTCTATTTGAGATACTGACATGAGATTCTTTCTAACGTCTGGGACGTAGTATACATCATTTAAAACTATTCGCTTTATGGAATTTCCTACTTGCATTCTTAGCATTATATGACCTATACCTTTGACTTGCAATATTGCACCACTCTGTTTTTGTGGATGTGCAGCGGTATTAACTACACTAGTGTTTAATTCTTTAAACGATACGAACCAGTCTTTTCTGTTGCTGACATGGTGCGTGCATCCACTGTCCAACAACCACGTGTCATCGAGATCCACCGTATTGATTGATAGTAGGAACGCTCCATGAGGCTGGAACTTCGTATTCTGTCCCTTATGTCCTTCATATCTTCTGGTATTGTTTCGTGCACGACAATCCTTACTGAAGTGACCTGGTTTATTACAACTGAAACATACTAAAGTCTTGGATTTATCTCTTCCCGTTTCTTTGCTTGGACGCCTGTCATTTCTTTTGAATACATGTAAAGCCTCTTTGTGCGCATCTGTTTCAACATCTTGTGTCGAACGTCGTCTATCACATTCTGCTAAGAGTATTCTTGAAATCTCTGCAGAATTGAACTTATCATCCGGCAAACATGCCAATGACATGTTTAAACTCTCATAACTCTCAGGTAGTCCTGCTAGCAATGCGTACGCTAGATCCTCGTCTCTAGGTTCAGCTCCTGCTTCTCTTAAATTATTAGCTGCAATTTTAGCTCTTGAAATGTATGACGACATGTTTTCATTTTCTTTCATTTTTAAATGATAAAACGATTTTTTTAATTGCATTATACGTACTCTAGATTTTGGCTCATATACCTGCTCGAGTTTATTCCAGGCTTCATGTGCAAAGTTACAGTCCTCAATGTGCACCTGCTGATCTGCCTCGACATGCAAACCAATTATGGCGAGGGCTCTATCGTTATTTAAGCTGAAAGCTGCCTTCTGATCCACGGTTGCAGTCACAGGACTCGTGATCTTGCCCAGGCCGTAATCTAGTAGGCCCTTTCCTTTTAGCAGCCATCTCATTTCAATTTTCCATGTTCTATAGTTATTTTCCGACAATTTATTCACATGAACGTCGTTTCTCGGCTCACTAGATTGCATCATCTTGCAAGTGGTCTAATCCAACACGTGGCCGTATAGGTTATGTTCTATCACTGCTCGAATTCTAGGCGAATTCTGGGCCCATAACCAATGTTAAGTGTGAATAAATTGTATATATATTTAAGAAGTACTTGTCTTACATGATAAATGAAATGAGACTTATGAATTAAAGAAAAACAATACTGTGCGGCTCGATCGAGATCCCGTTGTAACAGATCAATATCAATGTGTAGCGGAAGTCGAATACGCAGCGCTGCCTATCGTCGCGAATCTCCATCAAAAATATTTGAAAAAAAAAATAAAAACATTTTAAAAATAAATAATAATTAAAAAAAATTAAAAAATTTAAAAAAATTAAAAAAAAAATTTTAAATTTCAAAAAATTTTGAAAAAATTTAAAAAAAAAATTTAAAAATTTAAAAAATTTAAAAAAAATAAAAAAAATTATAAGAAAATTAAAAAAAAATTTTAAATTTAAAAAAATTAAAAAAGTACAATAAAAGAAAAATAAAAATTAAAAAAAATTTAAAAAATATAAAAAAATTTCAAAAAATTTTAAAAAAATTTTCAATTTTTTTTTATATTTTTTATTTAATTTTTTTTAAATTTTTATTTAATTTTTTAAATTTTTTTATACATTTTTTTTTAAATTTAAAAATTTTTTGAAAATTTTTTGAAAATTTTTTAAAATTTTTTTAAAATTTTTTTATATTTTTAAATTTTTTTTAAAATTTTTATTTAATTTTTTAAATTTTTTTAAAATTTAAATTTTTTTTTATTTTTTTTTTAAATTTTTATTTAATTTTTTAACAATTTTAAAATTTTTTTTTAATTTTTATTTTTCTTTTATTTTACATTTTTTAATTTTTTTTAAATTTTCTTATAATTTTTCAATGTTTTGAAAATTTTTTAACAAATTTTTTGAAATTTTTTTATATTTTTTTAATTTTTTTTAATTTTTATTTAATTTTTAAAAATTTTCAATTTTTTTTAATATTTTTAAAATTTTTATTTAATTTTTAAAAAATTATTTAATTTTTTTTTAAATTTAAAAAAATTCTTTTAATTTTTTTAAAATTATTCCTTATTATTTCAAAAAACGTTTTTTTAATTTTTTTTAAATTTTATTTTTCCTTTACTTTAATCTTTAAATTATTTAAATTTTTTTAATTTTTTACAAAATTTTTTTAAATTTTTTAAAATTTTTTTCATATTTTTAAATTTTTTAATTTTTTTTTCTTTATTTTTTTTTAAATTTAAAAAAAATTTTATTTATTTTTGTTTTAAATTATTATTTTTTTTAATTTTTATTTGTTTATTTTTTTTAATTTCTTTTATTTTTCTTTTAAATTTTTGTATATTTTTTTTATTTTAAATTTTTTTATATTTTAAAATTTTTTTATTTTAATTTTTTTTTATTTTTTTAAAAAAAATTTAAAAATTTTTTTTCAATTTTTTAAAAAATTTTTTATTTAATTCTTTAAAATTTAAAAAAAAAAATTTTTATTTTTTTTATATTTAAATTTTTTTAAATTTTTTTAAAAATTTTTTTATATTTTTCATTTAATTTTTTTTAAATTTGTATTTAATTTTTTAATTTTTTTTATAAATTTTTTTTGAATTTAAAATTTTTTTGAAAATTTTTTAAATTTTTTTTTTAAATTTAAAAAAAAAATTTTTAATTTTTTAAAATTTTTTTTTAAATTTTTATTGAATTTTTTAAATTATTATTTAACTTTTTTATTTTTTTTAATTTTTTAAAATTTTTTTGAAAATTTTTATTTAATTCTTTAAAAATTTTTTAAAAAAAATTTCTTTATTTTTTTTTATATTTAAATTTTTTTTAATTTTTTTAAATATTTAAAAAAAAATTTCAAATTATTTGAAATTTTTTTAATTTAATTTTTTTTATTTTTTTTTAAATTTTTTAAAAAAATTGTTTTAATTTTTTAACAATTTTTAAAATTTTTTTTAATTTTTATTTTTCTTTTATTTTACTCTTTAATTTTTTTAAATTTTAATTTTTTTTTAATTTTCTTATAATTTTTTTTTTAAATTTAAAATTTTTTTTTTAATTTTTTTTATATTTAAATTTTTTTCAATTTTTTAAAAAAATTTTTAAATTTTTTTCAAATTATTTAATTTTTTTTTTAATTTTTAAAAATTTTTTTTTAAATTTTTATTTAATTTTCTTTATTTTTTTAATTTTTTTTAAATTTAAAATTTTTTTTTATTTTTTTTTAATTTTTTACAAATTTTTTTTAATTTTTTTATTTTTTTTAAATTTAAAAAAAATTTTATTTATTTTTGTTTTAAATTATTATTTTTTTTAATTTTTATTTGTTTATTTTTTTAATTTCTTTTATTTTTATTTTAAATTTTTTTAAATTTTAAAATTTTTTTATTTTAATTTTTTTTTATTTTTTTAAAAAAAATTTAAAAAATTTTTTTTCAATTTTTTTAAAAAATTTTTATTTAATTCTTTAAAATTTAAAAAAAAAAATTTTTATTTTTTTTATATTTAAATTTTTTAAAATTTTTTTTTAAATTTTTTTATATTTTTCATTTAATTTTTTTTATATTTGTATTTAATTTTTTAATTTTTTTATAAATTTTTTTTAAATTTAAAATTTTTTTGAAAATTTTTTAAATTTTTTTTTTAAATTTAAAAAAAAATTTTTTAATTTTTTAAATTTTTTTTTTAAATTTTTATTGAATTTTTAAATTATTATTTAACTTTTTTTATTTTTTTTAATTTTTTAAAAAAAAATTTATTTAATTCTTTAAAATTTAAAAAAAAAAAATTTTATTTTTTATATTTAAACTTTTTTTAATTTTTTTTAAAATTTTTTTATATTTTTTATTTAATTTTTTTTAAATTTGTATTTAATTTTTTAATTTTTTTTATAAATTTTTTTTAAATTTAAAATTTTTTTGAAAAATTTTTAAATTTTTTTTTAAAATTTAAAAAAAATTTTTTTTAATTTTTTTATATTTTTTATTTAATTTTTTTTAAATTTTTTATTTAATTTTTTTAAATTTAATATTTTTTTGAAAATTTAAAAAAAAAATTTCAATTTTTTTATATTTTTAAATTTTTTTTAATTTTTATTTAATTTTTAAAAAAATTTTGGAATTTAAATTTTTTTTATTTTTTTTTAATTTTTTACAATTTTTTTTTATAATTTTTTTATATTTTTTTAATTTAAAAAAAAAATTTATTTTTTTTTAATTTTAACAAAAATTTTATTTATTTTTGTTTTAAATTATTATTTTTTTTTAATTTTTATTTGTTTATTTTTTTTAATTTCTTTTATTTTTCTTTTAAATTTTTGTATATTTTTTTTCATTTAAATTTTTTTTATACTTTAAAATTTTTTTATTTTAATTTTTTTTAATTTTATTAAAAAAATTTTTGAAAATTTAAAAAAAAATTTTTTTTAATTTTTAAAATTTTTCTTAATTTTTTTCAAATATTTTTAAATTTTTTTAAATTTTTTAAAATTTTGTTTTAATTTTTTAACAATTTTTTTTAAATGTTTTAAAAAAAATTAAAATTTTTTCTCAATTTTTTTAAAAAATTTTTATTTAATTTTTTTAAATTTTAAAAAAGGTTTTTTATTTTTTTTTAATTTTTTTAAAAATTTTTAAAATTTTTTTCAAATTATTTAAAAAATTTTTAATTTTTTTAAAAATTTTTTTAAAATTAAAAATTTTTTTTTTCATTTTTTTTTAATTTTTTACAAAAAATTTTTTGAATTTTTTTTTATATTTTTTATTTAATTTTTTTTTTATTTTTTATTTAATTTTTTTTTAAATTTTTATTTAATTTTTTAAATTTTTAAAAATTTTTTTTTTAAATTTAAAAATTTAAATAAAAATTTAAAAAAAAATTAAATAAAAATATAAAAAAAAATTAAAAAAAAATTTACATTTAAAAAAAAATTTAAAATTTTTTAAAAATTTTTTAAAAAAAATTAAATTTTTTTAAATAATATGAAAAAAAATTTTAAAAAAATTTTAAAAAAATTTTAAAAAATTTTATAAATTTAAAAAAAAATAAAAAAATTATAAGAAAATTAAAAAAAACATTTGAAATTTAAAAAAATTAAAAAAAAGTAAAATAAAAGAGAAATAAAAATTAAAAAAAAAATTACAAAATTGTTAAAAAATTAAAACAATTTTTTTTTTAAAAATTTAAAAATATAAAAAAAATAACAAATTTTTTGTAAAAAATTAAAAAAAAATTTAAAAAAATTTTACATTTAAAAAAAAATTTTAAAATTTTTTAAAAAAATTTAAAAATTTTTAAATAATGTGAAAAAAATTTTTAAAAATTTTTAAAACAATTTAAAAAAAAAAAAAAATTTTTAAAATTTTAAAAAATTAAATAAAAAATTTTAAAAAAAATTGAGAAAAAAATTTAAATTTTTTTTTAAAACATTTAAAAAAAATTGTTAAAAAATTAAAACAAAATTTTAAAAAATTTAAAAAAATTTAAAAATTGTTAAGTGTGAATAAATTGTATATATATTTAAGAAGTACTTGTCTTACATGATAAATGAAATGAGACTTATGAATTAAAGAAAAACAATACTGTGCGGCTCGATCGAGATCCCGTTGTAACAGATCAATATCAATGTGTAGCGGAAGTCGACTACGCAGCGCTGCCTATCGTCGCGAATCTCCATCAATCCCCCACTTTCGCGACATAATTTTAATTTCGATTCATCCCCTTTAAATCTAACATTGTTACGCAGTCTTCATGTTTTATAGGACTCAATCCCTTGGTCAGAACGTCTGCTGGATTTTCGTTTCTCGGGACGTATAATATTTCCATTAGGCGTTCTCGAAACTTCTTTCTCACGATATGATAGGATATGTCTATGTGCCTCGACCTTGTATTATCAATGTTGTTGATGGAGAAATCTATTGCCGCCCTATTATCACAGAACAATTGGATTCCTGCAAAACCATTTAACAAATTAAGTTCGCCTAATACCATTTTGAGCCATACAATAGCCTTGACTCCATGTGACATTGCCACATATTCCGCCTCCATTGTTGATGTTGAGATACATTTCTGCTTAGCCGATCTCCACTCAACTACGTTACCTGCTACTTTCATTATCAGACCTGAGAATGAATGTCTGTCATCCAGATCGCTTCCCCAATCTGCGTCGCTATATACTTCAACATTTTTATTTTCATTACTTGTGTACTTTATCCCATAGTCCATCGTCTTACTTAGGTATCTCAGTACATGTTTGACTTGGCCCCAGTGTTGTCTGCCCGGGTTGACGTTATATTGTGACAATTTCGTCACGGCGAACAGTATGTCTGGTCTAGTATTAACTGCTAGGTGCATCAGCGATCCTATTGCCTCTCTATATGGCACATTGTACATCTCGCTAGCCTCTTCTTGGTTTCGTGGACTCATTTCCGTTGATAGCCGGATTCCTGGTTCTAATGGTGTCTTGGCTCCTCTACATTCTTCCATCCCATATTTCTTCAGGATTGATTTTATATAAGATTTTTGCGTTAATTGCATATTTCCTTTCATATCCCTTTCCACCTTAATTCCTAGTATAAACGAGACTTCACCTAAGTCTTTGATTTCGTATTTTTGAGTAATCATTTTGACTATTTTGTCAATCTTCGTATCTTCTCGTGAGAAGATCAGTATATCATCAACATATACGACTAGCATCGTCCCATCGTCCCTTACATAAATGCAGTTTGATGATTCCAGTCTTCTAAATTTACAACTTGAAAGAAATTTGTCTAATTCTTCGTTCCAATTCCTACTTGCCTGCTTGAGGCCATAAATTGGTCTCATCAACTTTGCGATCATTCCATCTTCCCTTTCGTGTAATGGAGGTAACTTCATGTATATTTCCTCCTTCAAGGATCCATATAAGAATGCATTTTTTATGTCTATATGTCTACTTTTTAGGTTCAGCATCACAGCTAGGGCTAGTAGTAATCTGATTACCGAGAAGTTCGCAACTGGTGAATATGTTTCTCCATAATCTTTACCTTTCTTTTGACCGAATCCCTGTGCCACTGACCTCGCTTTGAATCTTGCAGGTTTTGAGCTTAAAAACCCATCGACATCCAATGGTCCTTTTGTTTTCAGGTAAATCGGTGATGATCCAAGTTTTTCTTTCTTGTAAACTGTCCAGTTCTTCCTTAATGGCTTGTTTCCAGTACTTCGCTTGTGGTGAGGCTAATGCCTCGTTGATGTTTTCTGGTTCGGCAATTTCTAGAAGGTTTGCCTCGACTTCCGTTGATTCTCCATCTGTGGACATTGCATCTTCCTCTTTATTTAGATCAATCTTTGGCTTACCCTTTCTTCCATATGGATTTCTGACTTTCTTTTTGGGCCTGCCTCTACGTGGTGTATCATCCCGAGCCTCTGATGCCCCCACTATCTCCTTATGATCTTCTTCTTCCTTTTTAATTATAGTATTGCTTTGTTGATCACTTTCCTCAACTTCGGAACTATATTCCGTGCCTGACCATATACCGTCGTATCCATGCTGCTGTGTATTATTTTTGTATAACCATTCGTACCCTATTTTGGTTTCACAGAATCTGACGTGCTTTGTTGTGACAACGTCTTGTAAATTCGGGGACCACAATCTGTATCCTTTTGTTTTGGATGCATACCCAACTAGTATACACACCAAACTTCTACTATCGAGTTTTCTCTTACCTTGCATTGGCATCTTTGCGTAGGCTAAGCATCCATACACTTTTAAGTGTTTAACACTAGGTGTGTTCTCCGTCCAGACACCTAAAGGTGTTTCATTATTAAGTTTCGTGTTGCTCACTCTATTCCTCACATATGCCGCGGTTGTCACCGCTTCTGCCTAAAATTTCTGTGGCAACTTGGCTGAACGTAACATTGATCTAGTTAAATCTAGGAGGGTTCGGTTGATTCTCTCTGCAACACCATTCATCTGTGGTGTCTCAACGTTACTTCTCTCATGTTTAATCCCTAGAGACTTGAAGTATGCATATATTTCTTTATTACAAAACTCAAGACCGTTATCGGTTCTGAATCTTCGCACCTTTTTCCCTGTTTGCCGTTCTACTTCAGCTATATATTCTTGTATACAGCGCCTTACCTCAGTCTTTGATTTGATGCATTGCACAGTCGTTCTACGTGAGTAATCATCTGTAAACGTTATAAAGTATTTGCTCTTTCTTATTGACTCTACAGGCATAGGTCCACACAAATCTGAGTGTATTAATTCACACACATCCTTTGATTGCCTTGTTGGTACAGGTTTACAGGCAGCCTTGGTTGCTTTTCCAATGCAGCATGAATCACAAGCATCGTCTCGTACTCTAATATTTTTATCTACAATGACCTTCTTGAGCTGAAAAGTTCTTTTGATTGTTTCATTATTAATATGACCGAATCTTTCATGCCACAATGACTTGCTTTGAATGTCAAGTGCATACGTATCTGGAACTTTATCATAATCCTTCTCTACTTCACCTTTTACTATATACAGATCATTATTTCTAAGTGCTACACATAATATCTTTTTCGTATATATATTTCTTATTGTTATTTTACCATTTTTGATCATTATCTCATGACCTTCCTTTTCTATTTGAGATACTGACATGAGATTCTTTCTAACGTCTGGGACGTAGTATACATCATTTAAAACTATTCGCTTTATGGAATTTCCTACTTGCATTCTTAGCATTATATGACCTATACCTTTGACTTGCAATATTGCACCACTCTGTTTTTGTGGATGTGCAGCGGTATTAACTACACTAGTGTTTAATTCTTTAAACGATACGAACCAGTCTTTTCTGTTGCTGACATGGTGCGTGCATCCACTGTCCAACAACCACGTGTCATCGAGATCCACCGTATTGATTGATAGTAGGAACGCTCCATGAGGCTGGAACTTCGTATTCTGTCCCTTATGTCCTTCATATCTTCTGGTATTGTTTCGTGCACGACAATCCTTACTGAAGTGACCTGGTTTATTACAACTGAAACATACTAAAGTCTTGGATTTATCTCTTCCCGTTTCTTTGCTTGGACGCCTGTCATTTCTTTTGAATACATGTAAAGCCTCTTTGTGCGCATCTGTTTCAACATCTTGTGTCGAACGTCGTCTATCACATTCTGCTAAGAGTATTCTTGAAATCTCTGCAGAATTGAACTTATCATCCGGCAAACATGCCAATGACATGTTTAAACTCTCATAACTCTCAGGTAGTCCTGCTAGCAATGCGTACGCTAGATCCTCGTCTCTAGGTTCAGCTCCTGCTTCTCTTAAATTATTAGCTGCAATTTTAGCTCTTGAAATGTATGACGACATGTTTTCATTTTCTTTCATTTTTAAATGATAAAACGATTTTTTTAATTGCATTATACGTACTCTAGATTTTGGCTCATATACCTGCTCGAGTTTATTCCAGGCTTCATGTGCAAAGTTACAGTCCTCAATGTGCACCTGCTGATCTGCCTCGACATGCAAACCAATTATGGCGAGGGCTCTATCGTTATTTAAGCTGAAAGCTGCCTTCTGATCCACGGTTGCAGTCACAGGACTCGTGATCTTGCCCAGGCCGTAATCTAGTAGGCCCTTTCCTTTTAGCAGCCATCTCATTTCAATTTTCCATGTTCTATAGTTATTTTCCGACAATTTATTCACATGAACGTCGTTTCTCGGCTCACTAGATTGCATCATCTTGCAAGTGGTCTAATCCAACACGTGGCCGTATAGGTTATGTTCTATCACTGCTCGAATTCTAGGCGAATTCTGGGCCCATAACCAATGTTAAGTGTGAATAAATTGTATATATATTTAAGAAGTACTTGTCTTACATGATAAATGAAATGAGACTTATGAATTAAAGAAAAACAATACTGTGCGGCTCGATCGAGATCCCGTTGTAACAGATCAATATCAATGTGTAGCGGAAGTCGAATACGCAGCGCTGCCTATCGTCGCGAATCTCCATCAAAAATATTTGAAAAAAAAAAATAAAAACATTTTAAAAATAAATAATAATTAAAAAAAATTAAAAAATTTAAAAAAATTAAAAAAAAAATTTTAAATTTCAAAAAATTTTGAAAAAATTTTAAAAAAAATTTAAAAAAAATTTCAAAAAAATTTAAAAAAAATTTCAAATTTTTTTTAAAACATTAAAAGAAATTAAAATAAAAAAATTTTAAAATATAAAAAAATTTAAAATAAAATTTTAAAAAAAATGTAAAAAATTTTAAAGAATTTTCAAAAAAATTTTAAAAAATTAAAAAAAAATTTAAAAAAAAATTTAAAAAAAAATTTAAAAAAATTAAAATTTTTTTTTTTAAATTTTCAAAAAAAATTTTAAAAAATTTCAAAAAAAATTTAAAAAATTTTCAAAAAATTTTAAAAAAAATTTCAAAAAATTTAAAAAAAAAATTTCAAAAAATTAAAAAATTTAAAAAAAATAAAAAAATTATAAGAAAATTAAAAAAAACATTTAAAATTTTAAAAAATTAAAAAAGTAAAATAAAAGAAAAATAAAAATTTAAAAAAAATTTAAAAATTGTTAAAAAATTAAAACAAATTTTTTAAAAAATATAAAAAATTTTAAAAAAATTTAAAAATTTTCAAAAAAACTTTAAAAAATTTTCAAAAAAATTTAAATTAAAAAAAATTTATAAAAGAATTTAAAAAATTAAAAAAAAAATTTTTAAATTTTCAAAAAATTTTTAATAATTTTCAAAAAAAATTTTAAAAATTTTCAAATTTTTTGTTAAAAAATTAAAAAAAATAAAAAAAGTTAAATAAAAATTTTAAAAAAATTTTAAAAAATTAAAAAAAAATTTTTTTAAATTTTCAAAAAGTTTTCAAATTTTTTTTAAAAAAAAATTAAAAAAATAAAAAAATTTTAAAATATAAAAAAATTTTAAATAAAAAAAATATACAAAAATTAAAAAAAATATATAAAAAAAATTAAAAAAATAAAAAAATAAAAATTTAAAAAAAATTAAAAAAATTTTTAAATTAAATAAAAAATTAAAACAATTTTTTTAAAAAAATTAAATAAAAAATTTTTAAAAATTTTCAAAAAATTTTTAAAAAATTTTCAAAATTTTTCTTTAAAAAATTAAAGAAAAATTTTTTTTAACTTTTTAAAATTTTTTTAAACTTTGTATTTAACTTTTTTTATTTTTTTTACTTTTTTTAAATTTTTTTGAAAATTTTTTAAAATTTTTTAAATATTTTTTCAAATTTTTTTATATTTTTTATTTAATTTTTTTTAAATTTTTATTAAATTTTATAAATTTTTTTATAAATTTTTTTTTTAATTTTTTTATATTTGTTTTTTAATTTTTTACAATTTTTTTTTAATTTTTTTATATTTTTTTAATTTTTAAAAAAAATTTCTTTATTTTTTATTTTTTTTAATTTTAACAAAAATTTTATTTATTTTTGTTTTAAATTATTATTTTTTTTAATTTTTATTTGTTTATTTTTTTTAATTTCTTTTATTTTTTTTAAATTTTTGTATATTTTTTTTATTTACAATTTTTTTATATTTTAAAATTTTTTTATTCTAATTTTGTTATTTTTTTTTAATTTTTTAAATTTTTTTTTGAAATTTTTATTTAATTTTAAAATTTTTTTGAAAATTTTTTAAAAATTTTTTGAAAAATTTTAAAAAAATTTTTAAAAATTTAAAAAAAAATTTTTTTAATTTTTTTGAATTTTTTTTAAATTTTTATTTTTTTTATTTTTTTAATTTTTTTTTAAAAAAATTTGAAAATTTTTTAAAATTTTTTTGAAAATTTTTTAATATTTTTTTATATTTTTTATTTTTTATTTTTTTAATTTTTATTTAATTTTTTTAATTTTTTAAAATTTTTTTTTAAATTTAAAATTTTTTTAAAATTTTTTGATTTTTTTTTATATTTTTTAACAATTTTTAAAATTTTTTTAAATTTTTATTTTTCTTTTATTTTACTTTTTTAATTTTTTAAATTTTAAATGTTTTTTTTTAATTTTCTTATAATTTTTTTATTTTTTTAAAAATTTTTTTAAAATTTTTTGAAAATTTTTAAAAATTTTTTTGAAAATTTTTAAAATTTTTCTTATTTTTTTTCAAATATTTTTAAATTTTTTAAAATTTTTTAAAATTTTGTTTTAATTTTTTAACAATTTTTTTTAAATGTTTTAAAAAAAAATTAAATTTTTTTCTCAATTTTTTTAAAAAATTTTTATTTAATTTTTTTAAATTTTAAAAAAGGTTTTTTATTTTTTTTTAATTTTTTTTAAATTTTTCAAAATTTTTTTCAAATTATTTAAAAAAAATTTAATTTTTTAAAAATTTTTTTAAAATTAAAAAATTTTTTTTTCATTTTTTTTTAATTTTTTACAAAAAATTTTTTGAAATTTTTTTTATATTTTTTATTTAATTTTTTTTTAAATTTTTATTTAATTTTTTAAATTTTTAAAAATTTTTTTTTTAAATTTAAAAATTTAAATAAAAATTTAAAAATTTAAATAAAAATTTAAAAAAAAATTAAATAAAAAATATAAAAAAAAATTAAAAAAATATTTATATTTAAAAAAAATTTTTTAATTTTTTAAAAATTTTTTAAAAAAATTTAAATTTTTTTAAATAATTTGAAAAAAAATTAAAAAAAAATTTTTAAAAAAATTTTTAAAAATTTTATAAATTTAAAAAAAAATAAAAAAATTATAAGAAAATTAAAAAAAACATTTGAAATTTAAAAAAATTAAAAAAAAGTAAAATAAAAGAAATAAAAATTAAAAAAAAATTACAAAATTGTTAAAAAATTAAAACAATTTTTTTTAAAAAATTAAATAAAAAATATAAAAAAATTTTCAAGAAATTTTTAAAAAATTTTCAAAATTTTTTTTTAAAAAAATTAAAAAAAATAAAAAAATTTTAAAATATAAAAAAATTTAAATAAAAAAAAATATACAAACATTTAAAAAAAAAATAAAAAAAATAAAAAAAATTGAAATTTTTTTTTAAAAATTTAAAAATATAAAAAAAATAACAAATTTTTTGTAAAAAATTAAAAAAAAATTAAAAAAAATTTTACATTTAAAAAAAATTTTTTAAATTTTTAAAAAATTTTTAAAAAAATTTAAAATTTTTTAAATAATTAGAAAAAAATTTTAAAAATTTTTAAAACAATTTAAAAAAAAAATTTTTTTTTAAAATTTTAAAAAATTAAATAAAAGTTTTTAAAAAAAATTGAGAAAAAAATTTAAATTTTTTTTTAAAACATTTAAAAAAAATTGTTAAAAAATTAAAACAAAATTTTAAAAAATTTAAAAAAATTTAAAAATTGTTAAGTGTGAATAAATTGTATATATATTTAAGAAGTACTTGTCTTACATGATAAATGAAATGAGACTTATGAATTAAAGAAAAACAATACTGTGCGGCTCGATCGAGATCCCGTTGTAACAGATCAATATCAATGTGTAGCGGAAGTCGACTACGCAGCGCTGCCTATCGTCGCGAATCTCCATCAATCCCCCACTTTCGCGACATAATTTTAATTTCGATTCATCCCCTTTAAATCTAACATTGTTACGCAGTCTTCATGTTTTATAGGACTCAATCCCTTGGTCAGAACGTCTGCTGGATTTTCGTTTGTCGGGACGTCTAATATTTCCATTAGGCGTTCTCGAAACTTCTTTCTCACGATATGATAGGATATGTCTATGTGCCTCGACCTTGTATTATCAATGTTGTTGATGGAGAAATCTATTGCCGCCCTATTATCACAGAACAATTGGATTCCTGCAAAACCATTTAACAAATTAAGTTCGCCTAATACCATTTTGAGCCATACAATAGCCTTGACTCCATGTGACATTGCCACATATTCCGCCTCCATTGTTGATGTTGAGATACATTTCTGCTTAGCCGATCTCCACTCAACTACGTTACCTGCTACTTTCATTATCAGACCTGAGAATGAATGTCTGTCATCCAGATCGCTTCCCCAATCTGCGTCGCTATATACTTCAACATTTTTATTTTCATTACTTGTGTACTTTATCCCATAGTCCATCGTCTTACTTAGGTATCTCAGTACATGTTTGACTTGGCCCGAGTGTTGTCTGCCCGGGTTGACGTTATATTGTGACAATTTCGTCACGGCGAACAGTATGTCTGGTCTAGTATTAACTGCTAGGTGCATCAGCGATCCTATTGCCTCTCTATATGGCACATTGTACATCTCGCTAGCCTCTTCTTGGTTTCGTGGACTCATTTCCGTTGATAGCCGGATTCCTGGTTCTAATGGTGTCTTGGCTCCTCTACATTCTTCCATCCCATATTTCTTCAGGATTGATTTTATATAAGATTTTTGCGTTAATTGCATATTTCCTTTCATATCCCTTTCCACCTTAATTCCTAGTATAAACGAGACTTCACCTAAGTCTTTGATTTCGTATTTTTGAGTAATCATTTTGACTATTTTGTCAATCTTCGTATCTTCTCGTGAGAAGATCAGTATATCATCAACATATACGACTAGCATCGTCCCATCGTCCCTTACATAAATGCAGTTTGATGATTCCAGTCTTCTAAATTTACAACTTGAAAGAAATTTGTCTAATTCTTCGTTCCAATTCCTACTTGCCTGCTTGAGGCCATAAATTGGTCTCATCAACTTTGCGATCATTCCATCTTCCCTTTCGTGTAATGGAGATAACTTCATGTATATTTCCTCCTTCAAGGATCCATATAAGAATGCATTTTTTATGTCTATATGTCTACTTTTTAGGTTCAGCATCACAGCTAGGGCTAGTAGTAATCTGATTACCGAGAAGTTCGCAACTGGTGAATATGTTTCTCCATAATCTTTACCTTTCTTTTGACCGAATCCCTGTGCCACTGACCTCGCTTTGAATCTTGCAGGTTTTCCATCTGAATCGGTTTTGAGCTTAAAAACCCATCGACATCCAATGGTCCTTTTGTTTTCAGGTAAATCGGTGATGATCCAAGTTTTTCTTTCTTGTAAACTGTCCAGTTCTTCCTTAATGGCTTGTTTCCAGTACTTCGCTTGTGGTGAGGCTAATGCCTCGTTGATGTTTTCTGGTTCGGCAATTTCTAGAAGGTTTGCCTCGACTTCCGTTGATTCTCCATCTGTGGACATTGCATCTTCCTCTTTATTTAGATCAATCTTTGGCTTACCCTTTCTTCCATATGGATTTCTGACTTTCTTTTTGGGCCTGCCTCTACGTGGTGTATCATCCCGAGCCTCTGATGCCCCCACTATCTCCTTATGATCTTCTTCTTCCTTTTTAATTATAGTATTGCTTTGTTGATCACTTTCCTCAACTTCGGAACTATATTCCGTGCCTGACCATATACCGTCGTATCCATGCTGCTGTGTATTATTTTTGTATAACCATTCGTACCCTATTTTGGTTTCACAGAATCTGACGTGCTTTGTTGTGACAACGTCTTGTAAATTCGGGGACCACAATCTGTATCCTTTTGTTTTGGATGCATACCCAACTAGTATACACACCAAACTTCTACTATCGAGTTTTCTCTTACCTTGCATTGGCATCTTTGCGTAGGCTAAGCATCCATACACTTTTAAGTGTTTAACACTAGGTGTGTTCTCCGTCCAGACACCTAAAGGTGTTTCATTATTAAGTTTCGTGTTGCTCACTCTATTCCTCACATATGCCGCGGTTGTCACCGCTTCTGCCTAAAATTTCTGTGGCAACTTGGCTGAACGTAACATTGATCTAGTTAAATCTAGGAGGGTTCGGTTGATTCTCTCTGCAACACCATTCATCTGTGGTGTCTCAACGTTACTTCTCTCATGTTTAATCCCTAGAGACTTGAAGTATGCATATATTTCTTTATTACAAAACTCAAGACCGTTATCGGTTCTGAATCTTCGCACCTTTTTCCCTGTTTGCCGTTCTACTTCAGCTATATATTCTTGTATACAGCGCCTTACCTCAGTCTTTGATTTGATGCATTGCACAGTCGTTCTACGTGAGTAATCATCTGTAAACGTTATAAAGTATTTGCTCTTTCTTATTGACTCTACAGGCATAGGTCCACACAAATCTGAGTGTATTAATTCACACACATCCTTTGATTGCCTTGTTGGTACAGGTTTACAGGCAGCCTTGGTTGCTTTTCCAATGCAGCATGAATCACAAGCATCGTCTCGTACTCTAATATTTTTATCTACAATGACCTTCTTGAGCTGAAAAGTTCTTTTGATTGTTTCATTATTAATATGACCGAATCTTTCATGCCACAATGACTTGCTTTGAATGTCAAGTGCATACGTATCTGGAACTTTATCATAATCCTTCTCTACTTCACCGTTTACTATATACAGATCATTATTTCTAAGTGCTACACATAATATCTTTTTCGTATATATATTTCTTATTGTTATTTTACCATTTTTGATCATTATCTCATGACCTTTCTTTTCTATTTGAGATGCTGACATGAGATTCTTTCTAACGTCTGGGACGTAGTATACATCATTTAAAACTATTCGCTTTATGGAATTTCCTACTTGCATTCTTAGCATTATATGACCTATACCTTTGACTTGCAATATTGCACCACTCTGTTTTTGTGGATGTGCAGCGGTATTAACTACACTAGTGTTTAATTCTTTAAACGATACGAACCTGTCTTTTCTGTTGCTGACATGGTGCGTGCATCCACTGTCCAACAACCACGTGTCATCTAGATCCACCGTATTGATTGATAGTAGGAACGCTCCATGAGGCTGGAACTTCGTATTCTGTCCCTTATGTCCTTCATATCTTGTGGTATTGTTTCGTGCACGACAATCCTTACTGAAGTGACCTGGTTTATTACAACTGAAACATACTAAAGTCTTGGATTTATCTCTTCCCGTTTCTTTGCTTGGACGCCTGTCATTTCTTTTGAATACATGTAAAGCCTCTTTGTGCGCATCTGTTTCAACATCTTGTCTCGAACGTCGTCTATCACATTCTGCTAAGAGTATTCTTGAAATCTCTGCAGGATTGAACTTATCATCTGGCAAACTTGCCAATGACATGTTCAACTCTCATAACTCTCAGGTAGTCCTGCTAGCAATGCGTACGCTAGATCCTCGTCTCTAGGTTCAGCTCCTGCTTCTCTTAAATTATTAGCTGCAATTTTAGCTCTTGAAATGTATGACGACATGTTTTCATTTTCTTTCATTTTTAAATGATAAAACGATTTTTTTAATTGCATTATACGTACTCTAGATTTTGGCTCACATACCTGCTCGAGTTTATTCCAGGCTTCATGTGCAAAGTTACAGTCCTCAATGTGCACCTGCTGATCTGCCTCGACATGCAAACCAAATATGGCGAGGGCTCTATCGTTATTTAAGCTGAAAGCTGCCTTCTGATCCACGGTTGCAGTCGCAGGACTCGTGATCTTGCCCAGGGCGTAATCTAGTAGGCCCTTTCCTTTTAGCAGCCATCTCATTTCAATTTTCCATATTCTATAGTTATTTTCCGACAATTTATTCACATGAACGTCGTTTCTCGGCTCACTAGATTGCATCATCTTGCACGTGGTCTAATCCAACACGTGGCCGTATAGGTTATGTTCTATCACTGCGCGAATTCTAGGCGAATTCTGGGCGAATTCTGGGCCCATAACCAATGTTAAGTGTGAATAAATTGTATATATATTTAAGAAGTACTTGTCTTACATGATAAATGAAATGAGACTTATGAATTAAAGAAAAACAATACTGTGCGGCTCGATCGAGATCCCGTTGTAACAGATCGATATCAATGTGTAGCGGAAGTCCACTACGCAGCGCTGCCTATCGTCGCGAATCTCCATCAAAAATATTTGAAAAAAAAATAAAAAAAATTTAAAAAAATAAATAATAATTAAAAAAAATTTAAAAATTTAAAAAAATTAAAAAAAAAAATTTTTAAATTTCAAAAAATTTTGAAAAAATTTAAAAAAAAAATTTAAAAATTAAAAAAATTTAAAAAAATAAAAAAATTATAAGAAAATTAAAAAAAAAATTAAAATTTAAAAAAATTAAAAAAGTACAATAAAAGAAAAATAAAAATTAAAAAAAATTAAAAAAATATAAAAAAATTTCAAAAAATTTTTAAAAAATTTTCAAAATTTTTTTTATATTTTTTATTTAATTTTTTTAAAATTTTTATTTAATTTTTTAAATTTTTTAAAATTTTTTTTTTAAATTTTTTAAAAGAAAAAATTTTAAATCTAAATTTTTTTAAATTTTCTTTACTTTAATTTTTTTTAAATTTAAAAAAAATTTAATTTTTTTAAAATTATTTCTTTTTATATCAAAAAATGTTTTTTATATTTTTTTTAATTTTTTTTTATATTTTTTATTTAATTTCTTTTTAAATTTTTATTTAATTTTTTAAATTTTTTTATACATTTTTTTTTAAATTTAAAAATTTTTTGAAAATTTTTTAAAATTTTTTTAAAATTTTTTTATATTTTAATTTTTTTTTAATTTTTATTTAATTTTTAAAATTTTTTTAAAATTTAAAATTTTTTTATATTTTTTTTAAAAATTTTTATTTAATTTTTAAAAAATTTTTTAATTTTTTTTTAAATTTAAAATTTTTTTATAATTTTTTTTAAATTTAAAAATTTTTTGAAAATTTAAAAAAAATTTTTTTTAATTTTTTTATATTTTTAAAAATTTTTTTTAATTTTTATTTAATTTTTTTAATTTTTTTAAAATTTAAATTTTTTTTTATTTTTTTTAATTTTTTACACATTTTTTTTAAATTTTTTTATATTTTTTAAATTTAAAAAAAAATTATTTATTTTTGTTTTAAATTATTATTTTTTTAAATTTCTATTTGTTTATTTTTTTTAATTTCTTTTATTTTTCTTTTAAATTTTTGTATATTTTTTTTATTTTAAATTTTTTTATATTTTAAAATTTTTTTATTTTAATTTTTTTATTTTTTAAAAAAAAATTAAAAAAAATTTTTTTCAATTTTTTTTTAAAAATTTTTATTTAATTCTTTAAAATTTAAAAAAAATTTTTTTTTTATATTTAAATTTTTTTTAATTTTTTTTTAATATTTTTAAAATTTTTTTATTTTAATTTTTTTTAATTTTTTTAAAATTTTTTTAAAAAATTTTTTAAAATTTTTTTTTAAAAAATTTGTTTTAATTTTTTAACAATTTTTAAACTTTTTTTTATTTTTTATTTTTCTTTTATTTTACTTTTTTTTTAAATTTATTTTTTTTTTAATTTTCTTATAATTTTTTTATTTTTTTAAAAAAAATTTTAAAATTTTTTTGAAAATTTTTTAAAATTTTTTGAAAATTTTTAAAATTTTTTTTTTATTTTTTATTTAATTTTTTTAAAATTTTTATTTAATTTTATAAATTTTTTTATAATTTTTTTTTAAATTTAAAATTTTTTTAATTTTTTTTTAATGCTTTACAAAAAAATTTTTAATTTTGTTTATATTCTTAAAATTTAAAAAAAAATTTCAATCTAAATTTTTTTAAAATTTTCTTTACTTTTATTTTTTTTAAATTTAAAAAAATTTAATTTTTTTAAAATTATTTCTTTTTATTTCAAAAAACGTTTTTTTAATTTTTTTAAATTTTATTTTTCCTTTATTTTAATCTTTAAATTATTTAAATTTTTTTAAATTTTTAAAAAAAATTTTAAATTTTTTTTATTTTTTTTAATTTTTTAAAATTTTGTTTAATTTTTTAAAATTTTTTTTAATTTTTAAAATTTTTTTTTAAAATTTTTATTTAACTTTTTTATTTTTTTTTATTTTTTTAAAAAAAAATTGAAAAGTTTTTAAATTTTTTTTTAATTTTTTAAAATTTTGTTTAATTTTTTAAATTTTTTTTTAATTTTTAAAATTTTTTTTTAATTTTTTAAAATTTTTTTGAAATTTTTTTAAATTTTTTTAAAAATTTTTTAAAATTTTTTTTAAAAAATTTTTAAAAAATTTTTTAAAAAAAATGTTTTAATTTTTAACAATTTTTTAATTTTTTTAAAATTTTTATTTTTCTTTTATTGTACTTTTTTAATTTTTTTAAATTTAAATTTTTTTTTTAATTTTCTTATAATTTTTTTATTTTTTTTTAATTTTTTTAAAAAAAAATTTTGAAAATTTTTTAAAAATTTTTTGAAAATTTTTTTATATTTTTTATTTAATTTTTTTAAAAAAATTGTTTTAATTTTTTAACAATTTTGTAATTCTTTTTTTAATTTTTATTTTTCTTTTATTTTACTTTTTTAATTTTTTTAAATTTTAAATGTTTTTTTTTAATTTTCTTATAATTTTTTTATTTTTTTAAAAAAAATTTTTAAATTTTTTTGAAAATTTTTTAAAATTTTTTGAAAATTTTTTAATTTTTTTTTCAAATTTTTTTATATTTCTTATTTAATTTTTTAAAATTTTTTATTTAATTTTATAAATTTTTTCATAATTTTTTTTTAAATTAAAATTTTTTTTTAATTTTTTTTAAATTTTTATTTGTTTTAAAAAAAATTAAAAATTTTTTTTTCAATTTTTTTTAAAATTTTTTATTTAATTCTTTAAAATTTTTTAAAAAAAAATTTATTTTTTTATATTTAAATTTTTTTTAAATTTTTAAAAAATTTAAAATTTTTTTTTCAAATTATTTGAAATTTTTTAATTTAATTTTTTTTGTTTTTTTTTTTAATTTTTTAAATTTTTTTTTAAGAAAATTGTTTTAATTTTTTAACAATTTTTGTAATTTCTTTTAATTTTTATTTTTCTTTTATTTTACTTTTTTTTATTTTTTTAAAAATTTTATTTGTTTATTTTTTTAATTTTTTTTCTTTTTCTTTTAAATTTTGTATATTTTTTTTATTTTAAATTTTTTTTTATATTTTAAAATTTTTTTATTTTAATTTTTTTTATTTTTTTTAAATTTTATTAAAAAAATTTTAAAAAATTTTTTTAAAACTTTTTTTTTAATTTTTTTTTAAATTTTTTTGAAAATTTTTTAAATTTTTTTGAAAATTTTTTAAATTTTTTTTTCAAATTTTTTTATATTTTTTATTTAATTTTTTAAAATTTTTATTTAATTTTATAAATTTTTTTATATTTTTTTTTAAATTTATAATTTTTTAATTTTTTTTTAATTTTTTAAATTTTTAAATTTTTATTTTAAATTTTTTCAAAATTTTTTGAAAATTTAAAAAAACATTTTTTTAATTTTTTTATATTTTTTAATTTTTTTTAAATTATTATTTATTTTTTAAAATTTTTTTTTTCAAATATTTTTTAATTTTTTTAAATGTAAAATTTTTTTTAATTTTTTTTGTTTTTTTTTTAATTTTTTAAATTTTTTTTTAAAAAAATTGTTTTAATTTTTTAACAATTTTGTAATTTCTTTTAATTTTTATTTATCTTTTATTTTACTTTTTTTAATTTTTTTTAAATTTCAAATGTTTTTTTTTACTTTTCTTATAACTTTTTTATTTTTTTTTAAATTTAAAAAATTTTTTTAAAACTTTTTTTTTAATTTTTTTTTAAATTTTTTTGAAAATTTTTTAAATTTTTTTGAAAATTTTTTAAATTTTTTTTTCAAATTTTTTTATATTTTTTATTTAATTTTTTTAAATTTTTATTTAATTTTATAAATTTTTTTATATTTTTTTTTAAATTTATAATTTTTTTATTTTTTTTTAATTTTTTAAATTTTTAAATTTTTATTTTAAATTTTTTCAAAATTTTTTGAAAATTTAAAAAAACATTTTTTTAATTTTTTTATATTTTTTAATTTTTTTTAAATTATTATTTATTTTTTAAAATTTTTTTTTTCAAATATTTTTTAATTTTTTTTAAATGTAAAATTTTTTTAATTTTTTTTGTTTTTTTTTTAATTTTTTAAATTTTTTTTTAAAAAAATTGTTTTAATTTTTTAACAATTTTGTAATTTCTTTTAATTTTTATTTTTCTTTTATTTTACTTTTTTTAATTTTTTTTAAATTTCAAATGTTTTTTTTTTAATTTTCTTATAATTTTTTTATTTTTTTTTTAAATTTATAAAATTTTTTAAAAGTTTTTTAAAAATTTTTTGAAATTTTTTTTATATTTTTAAAATTTTTTTAAAATTTTTATTTAATTTTTAAAATTTTTTTAAAATTTAAATTTTTTTTTTTATTTTTTTTTAAATTTTTATTTAATTTTTTAACAATTTTAAAATTTTTTTTAATTTTTATTTTTCTTATATTTTACATTTTTTAATTTTTTTAATTTTCTTATAATTTTTCAATTTTCTTAAAATTTTTTTTAAAATTTTTTGAAATTTTTGTATATTTTTTAATTTTTTTTAAATTTTTATTTAATTTTTAAAATTTTTTAATTTTTTTTTTAATATTTTTAAATTTTTTTTTTAATTTTTAAAAAAAATTTTAATTTTTTTTAAATTTAAAAAAAATTTTAATTTTTTTTAAATTTAAAAAAATTCTTTTAATTTTTTTAAAATTATTCCTTTTTATTTCAAAAAATGTTTTTTTAATTTTTTTTATTTTTTATTTTTCCTTTATTTTAATCTTTTAAATTTTTAAAATTTTTTTAAATTTAAAGAAAAAATTTTAATTTTTTTTATTTTTTTTTAAATTTTATTTGTTTATTTTTTTAATTTTTTTTATTTTTCTTTTAAATTTTTGTATATTTTTTTTATTTTAAATTTTTTTTTATATTTTAAAATTTTTTTATTTTAATTTTTTAAATTTTTTTGAAAATTTTTTAAATTTTTTTTTCAAATTTTTTTATATTTTTTATTTAATTTTTTTAAATTTTTATTTATTTTTTAAAATTTTTTTTTCAAATATTTTTAAATTTTTTTTAAATGTAAAATTTTTTTTAATTTTTTTTTTTAATTTTTTACAAAAAAATTTTTAATTTTTTTTTATATTTTAAAATTTTTTTATTTTTTTAAATTTTTTTAAAAAAAAAATTTGAAAATTTTTTGAAAAAATTTTGAAAATTTTTTGAAAATTTTTTAAAAATTTTTTGAAAATTTTTTTATATTTTTTATTTAATTTTTTTAAAAAAATTGTTTTAATTTTTTAACAATTTTGTAATTCTTTTTTTAATTTTTATTTTTCATTTATTTTACTTTTTTAATTTTTTTAAATTTCAAATGTTTTTTTTTAATTTTCTTATAATTTTTTTATTTTTTTTTAAATTTATAAAAAAATTTTAAATTTATAAAAAATTTTAAAATTTTTTTTAAAATTTTTTGAAAATTTTTTAAAATTTTTTAAAATTTTTCTGAAAATTTTTTAAATTTTTTTTGAAAATTTTTAAAAACTTTTTTTTTAATTTTTTAAAAAATATTTCTTTAACTTTTTTTATTTTTTTTAATGTTTAAAAAAAAAATTTGAAATTTTTTAAAAATTTTTTTGAAAATTTTTTTAAATTTTTTTAAAATTTTTTTTATATTTTTTATTTAATTTTTTTTAAATTTAATTTTTTTTTGAAAATTTAAAAAAAAAATTTTTAATTTTTTTATATTTTTAAATTTTTTTAATTTTTATTTAATTTTTAAAATTTTTTTGAAATTTAAATTTTTTTTTATTTTTTTTTAATTTTTTACAAACTTTTTTTAATTTTTTTATATTTTTTAATTTTAAAAAAAGTTTCTTTATTTTTTATTTTTTTTTTAATTTTAACAAAAATTTTATTTATTTTTGTTTTAAATTATTATTTTTTTTAATTTTTATTTGTTTATTTTTTTTTAATTTCTTTTATTTTTCTTTTAAATTTTTGTATATTTTTTTTCATTTAAATTTTTTTTATACTTTAAAATTTTTTTATTTTAATATTTTTTAATTTTATTAAATTTTTTTTTGAAAATTTAAAAAAAAAAATTTTAATTTTTAAAATTTTTCTTATTTTTTTTCAAATATTTTTAAATTTTTTTAAATTTTTTAAAATTTTGTTTTAATTTTTTAACAATTTTTTTTAAGTGTTTTTAAAAAAAATTAATTTTTTTTCTCAATTTTTTTAAAAAATTTTTATTTAATTTTTTAAAATTTAAAAAAAAAATTTATTTTTTTTTAATTTTTTTAAAATTTTTTAAAAAATTTTTCAAATTATTTAAAAAAAATTTAATTTTTTACAAAAAATTTTTGAAATTTTTTTAAAAAATTTTTTGAAAATTTTTTTATATTTTTTATTTAATTTTTTTTAAATTTTTATTTAATTTTTTATATTTTTTTAATTTTTTTTTTTAAATTTAAAATTTTTTTTTAATTTTTTTTTAATTTTTTACAAAAAATTTTTTAATTTGGTTTATATTTTTAAAATTTAAAAAAAAATTTCAATCTAAATTTTTTTAAAAATTTCTTTACTTTAATTTTTTTTTAAATTTAAAAAAATTTAATTTTTTCAAAATTATGTCTTTATATTTCAAAAAACGTTTTTTTAATTTTTTAAATTTTATTTATCCTTTATTTTAATCTTTAAATTATTTAAATTTTTTTAAATTTTTAAAAAAAAATTTTTAAATTTTTTTTATTTCTTAAAATTTTTATTTGTTTATTTTTTAAAATTTTTTTATATTTTTTTTTTAAATTTTTGTATATTTTTTTTATTTAAATTTTTTTTATATTTTAAAATTTTTTTATTTTTTTAATTTTTTTTAAAAAAAAATTTGAAAATTTTTTGAAAATTTTTCAAAAATTTTTTGAAAATTTTTCAAAATTTTTTTGAAAATTTGAAAAAAAATTTTTTTAATTTTTTAAAATTTTTTTTAAAATTTTTATTTAACTTTTTTTATTTTTTTTAATTTTTTTTTAAAAAAATTGAAAATTTTAAAATTTTTTTTTAATTTTTTTGAAAATTTTTAATTAATTTTTTAAAATTTAAAAAAAAAAGATTTTTTTAAAATTTTTTTAAAAATTTTTAAAATTTTTTCAAATTATTTAAAATTTTTTAAATTTTTTAAAAAAAATTTTAAAAATTTTTAAATTTTTTTTAAACATTTAAAAAAAATTGTTAAAAAATTTAAAAAATTTTTAAAATATTTGAAAAAAAAAAATAAAAAAAAATTTAAAAATTAAATAAAAATTAAAAAAAATTAAAAAATATAAAAAAATTAAAAAAAATTTTTTTTAAATTTTCAAAAAATTTTGAAAAAATTTAAAAAAAAATTAAAGATTTAAAAAATTTAAAAAAATAAAAAAAATTATAAGAAAATTAAAAAAAAATTTTAAATTTTAAAAAATTAAAAAAAAATAAAAAAAATTAAGGTAAAAAAATTTAAAATAAAAAAAAAATTTAAAAATTAAAAAAATATTTTTTTTTAAATTTTCAAAAAATTTTTTAATAAAATTAAAAAAAATTAAAATAAGAAAATTTAAATGAAAAAAAATATACAAAAATTTAAAAGAAAAATAAAAGAAGTTAAAAAAAATAAACAAATAAAAATTAAAAAAGATAATAATTTAAAACAAAAATAAAAAAAATTTTTGTTAAAATTAAAAAAAAAATAAAGAAATTTTTTTTAAAATTAAAAAAATATAAAAAAATTTTAAAAAATTTTAAAAAAATTTTTAAAAAAAATTAAAAAAAATTAAAAAGAAATTTTTTTAAATTTTCAAAAAAAATTTTAAAAAATTTTAAATATTTTCAAAAAATTAAAAAAAATTTTAAAAAATTTAAAAAAATAAATAAAAAAAATAAAAAATTAAAAAAATTTTTTTAAAAATTTTCAAAGAATTTTTAAAGTTAAAAAAAATTTAAATTTAAAAAAAATTTAAAAATTTTTTAAAAATTAAATAAGAATTTAAAAAAAATTAAATAAAAAATATAAAAAAAAATTAAAAAAATTTAAAAAAATTTCAAAAAAATTAAATAAAAAATATAAAAAAAAATTAAAAAAATTTTAAAAAATTTCAAAAAAATTTTAAAAATTTTTCAAAAATTTTTAAAAAATTAAAAAAAATTAAAATAAAAAAATTTTAAAATATAAAAAAAAACATTTTTTGAAATAAAAATAAATAATTTTAAAAAAATTAAAAGAATTTTTTTAAATTTAAAAAAAATTAAAAAATTAAATAAAAATTTTTTAAAAAAATTTTAAAAAATATAAAAAAATTAAAAAAAAATTTCAAAATTTAAAAAAAATTTTTAAATTTAAAAAAAAAATTTTAAAAAATTTTAAAAAATTTTCAAAAAATTTTAAAAAATTTTCAAAAAATTTTTTAAAAAAATAAAACAAAATAAAAAAATTAAAATAAAACAATTTTAAAATATAAAAAAATTTTAAATAAAAAAATTTACAAAAATTTAATAGAAAAATAAAAAAAATTAAAAGAAAATAAACAATTAACAATTAAAAAGAAATAATAATTTAAAACAAAAATAAATAAATTTTTTTTTTAAATTAAAAAAAATAAAAAATAAAGAAATTTTTTTTAAATTTAAAAAATATAAAAAAAATTAAAAAAAAATTTTTAAAAATTTTCAAAGAATTTTTAAATTTAAAAAAAAATTTAAATTTAAAAAAAATTTAAATTTAAAAAAAAATTTAAAAATTTTTAAAAATTAAATAAGAATTTAAAAAAAATTAAATAAAAAATATAAAAAAAATTTTAAAAAAATTTAAAAAATTTTCAAAAAATTTTTAAAAATTTTTCAAAAATTTTTCAAAAAAATTAAAAAAATTAAAATAAAAAAATTTTAAAATATAAAAAAAAACATTTTTTGAAATAAAAAGAAATAATTTTAAAAAAATTAAAAGAATTTTTTTAAATTTAAAAAAAAATAAAAAATTAAATAAAAATTTAAAATTTTTTTTTAAAAAATATAAAAAAATTAAAAAAAAATTAAAAATTTTCAAAAAAATTTTAAATTTAAAAAAAAAATTTTAAAAAATTTTCAAAAATTTTGAAATTTTTTTTAAAAAAATAAAAAAAAAAATAAAAAATTAAAATAAAACAATTTTAAAATATAAAAAAATTTTAAATAAAAAAAATAAACAAAAATTTAAAAGAAAAATAAAAGAAATTTAAAAAAATAAACAAATAAAATTTTTTTTTAATTAAAAAAAAATAAAAATTAAAGAGGTGAAAAATTAAAAAAAAAAAAAATTTTTTCTGAAATTTAAAAAAAAAATATAAAAAAATTAAAATAAAAAAATTTTAAAATACATAAAAAATTTTAAATAAAAAAAATATACAAAATTGTAAAAGAAAAATAAAAAAATAAACAAATAAAATTTAAAAAAAAAAATTTAAAAAGTTATTTAAAAAATTTTAAAAAAATTTAAAAAATAAAAAAAATTTTAAATTTTTTTTTTAAAAATTAAAACAAATTTTTTAAAAAAATTTAAAAAAAATTTTAAAAAAATTTTTAAAAATTAAAAAAAAATAAAAAATTATAAGAAAATTAAAAAAATTTAAAAATTTAAAAAAATTAAAAAAAAATATAAAAAAATTTTAAAATACATAAAAAAATTTAAATAAAAAAAATATACAAAAATGTAAAAGAAAAATAAAAAATAATAAACAAATAAAAATTTAACAAAATAAAATTAAAAAGTTATTTAAAAAAATTAAAAAAAATGAAAAAAATTTTTAAAAAATAAAAAAAAATTTTAAAAAAATTTGTTAAAAAATTAAAACAATTTTTTTAAAAAAATTTTTAAAAAATTTTTAAAAATTTAAAAAAATAAAAAAATTATAACAAAATTAAAAAAAAATTTAAAATTAAAAAAAAAATTAAAAAATGTAGGAAAAAAAATAAAAAAATATAACTAATATTTTTTTAAAGAAATTGTTAAAAAATTAAAACAAAATTTAAAAAAAAAAATTTTTTAAATTTAAAAAAAAATTTATAAGAAAATTAAAAAAAAATAAGAAAATTAAAAAAAAATTAAAAATTAAAGAAAAATAAATTTTTTTAAAAAACTTAAAAATTGTTTTTAAAATATTAAAAAAATTTAAAAAAAAATAAAAAATTTAAAAAAAAGAAAAAAATTTTTAAAAAATTTAAAAGATTAAAAAAATTTTTTTTTAAAAATTAGAAAAAAATTTTAAAAACATAAATAAAAAAAATTTTAAAAAAATTTTAAAAAAATTGTTATAAAATTTTAAAAAAATTGTTATAAAATTAAAACAAATTTTTTTAAAAAAATTAAAAATTTTTTTAAAAAATTAAAAAATATATATAAAAAATTAAAGATTTTTTGTAAAAAATTAAAAAAAATAAACAAAATTTTTAAAAAAATTTAACAAAATGAAAAATTTTTTAAAAAAAATGAAAAAATTAAAAAATATAGAAAAAAAATTTTAAAAAATTTAAAGAAAATTATAAGAAAATTAAAAAAATTTAAAAATTTAAAAAAATTAAAAAAAAATTTTAAAAATTTAAAAAAAAAATTTTAATGAAAAATAATTAAAGAAAAGAAATTTAAAATTTTTTTTAAAAATTGTAACGTCCCACGATTTTTCGCGCGTTTCCTATTCCCAATTCCACTAGTAAACCTCAAAATCACTCCACTAAAGTCTATCAAACTCAACTCCTACCCCATCTCCTCAATCACCGATCACCTTGATGTTGCACCTTAGCGGTCAACAACACAGGATGATCAATACAAACCTCCACCTCGCTGATGTACCTTAGCGGTCCCCATCAAGAGATGATCGTTTCAAAACCCTCTTCGCCTATTCGCCTTACAAGGCACGAATCATTCCCTCCAAAAACAAATTCAAACAAGTCCCTCATTACAAATCCCTCTTAAATCGAGACCAAGTCTCAACCCCCTCTTTACGACTCATGAAGTCCAAGCCACTCTAATAACCCCTTTCCCGTAAAACACCCGAAATCCATTCGATGAGTTGAGTATCCCTTTTCGCAGTCATAAAAACCCCAGAAACCTAATTGCGACGTATATTTGGCGTACGTGACATAAATACGTCTATTAATAGACGTACCGTTTGTAAAAACCCCGGAAGTCCTACTGCGTCTTAAACCGAAATGTGTCAAGGTCTTTACCGCGCGTACCCCACAATACTCCTGTGAAAAGTACATAAATATGAGGTCCTGACAGGCCGAGCGCTCTTTCTTCGACAGAAATCACTCTTCGGTAGAAGTCTTACTAGAAAAGTATATCTTTAAAGTGTTAATATTAAACTCAGTGTTCGACGATCACCGTAAGCCATTTATATTACTTAATATTATTGTGCATATCACCACCATACCATACTATTCAATTATTTCATTTATAACTGCTTATCGCAATCTTACAATTCTATTATTTCATTTATAACTGCTTATCGCAATCTTACTATTCTATTATTTTGTTTATAACTACTTATCGCAATCTTATCATATTATTATTATTAACGATCATTATTGAACGACTTATATTGTATCTCATGTCCATATATATATATTAAATGTTATAACCATATTACAAATATTGTGCCAATGCTAAAAGCCCCCTCGCACGATTATAATAACCGATTAACGAAGTTAATAAATCGCTTTGTTTAAAATCTTGCTTCAAGTTATTTGTGTTCAACCATTAGTTACGAACGTACTAAGATACAAACCAACGAGTCGGCGAAACAGCTGATCGCGGATCGCGAACTCGAGAACAGTGACAGTGTATACTAACACTCCCTTGCATAGCTGCACGTATAGACGAATTTCTCAAGAAATATTACGAGGAAACTTTTTGTGCCTATGCAACGGTAAATCTGATATTACGTAAACCAAAACAAAGTGCTAACGGGTGTTCCCCAAATACGCTCTAGCCTTTAAACTTCCCTGGTCGACTAGTGTGCTGGATTATAGATTCGTGCCTGGCGTTCCTCCCTGTAAAACGATTAGTGTGCTGGATTATAGATTCGCGCCTGAATTCCTTCAAAATCCTCAGTGTGCTGGATTCAAGATTCGCGCCTGACGTTCCTCTCCTTCAAAACCCTCAGTGTGCTGGATTCAAGATTCGCGCCTGACGTTCCTCTCCTTCCAAACCCTCAGTGTGCTGGATTATAGATTCGCGCCTGAATTCCTTTCAAACCCTCAGTGTGACGGATTCAATATTCGCGCCTAAGTTCCTTCCAAACCCTCAGTGTGACGGATTCAATATTCGCGCCTAAGTTCCTTCCAAACCCTCAGTGTGACGGATTTAATATTCGCGCCTGGTCTTCCCCCAAAAATCTCAGAGTGCTGGATTTTAGATTCGCGCCTGTCTTTCTCCTTTCCTAATGTCATCGTTCCCAAAAGACCTCACCCGGGACGTGACAAAATTAAAAAAAAAAAATTTTTAAATTAAAAAAAAAATTTTAAAAATTAAAAAAAAATTTTAAAAATTAAAAAAAAAATTTATAAGAAAATTAAAAAAAATATT
This sequence comes from Andrena cerasifolii, assembly GCF_050908995.1. Lineage (NCBI taxonomy): Eukaryota > Metazoa > Arthropoda > Insecta > Hymenoptera > Andrenidae > Andrena > Andrena cerasifolii. The sequence goes on from NW_027484985.1 coordinate 54,311, forward strand.
TTAAAAAATTTAAAAAATAAAAAAATTATAAGAAAATTAAAAAAAAATTTTAAAAAATTTTAAAAAATTAAAAAAAAATTATAAGAAAATTAAAAAAAATTTTAAAAAAATTAGAAAAAAAAATTAAAAAAAATTTAAAAAATTTTTAAAAAATTTAAAAAAAATATAAAAAAAATTTAAAAAAAAACAAAAAAATTTTTAAAAAAAATTTAAAAATTAAAATTTTTTTTTAAAAAATAAGAAAAAAATTTTAAAAACATAAATAAAAAAATTTAAAAAAAAAATTGTTAAAAAATTAAAACAAATTTTTTTAAAAAAAAATTAAAATTTTTTTAAAAAATTTAAAAAAATATATAAAAAATTAAAGATTTTTTGTAAAAAATTAAAAAAAATATATAAAAAATTAAAGATTTTTTGTAAAAAATTAAAAAAAATAAACAAATTTTTTAAAAAAATTTAACAAAATGAAAATTTTTTTAAAAAAATGAAAAAAATTAAAAATATAGAAAAAAAATAAAAAAAAATTTAAAAAAAAATTTATGAAATTTTGTTAAAAAATTAAAACAAATTATTAAAAAAAATTAAAACAAATTTTTAAAAAAAAATTAAAAAAAAATTTTAAAAAATTTAAAAAAAATAAAAAAAAATTATAAGAAAATTAAAAAAAATTAAAAAATTTTTTAAAAAATTTAAAAAAAATGAAAAAAATTTAAAAAAAATTTTGTTAAAAAATTAAAACAAATTTTTAAAAAAAATTTTGAAAAAATTTAAAAAAATTTTAAAAAATTAAAAAAAAATTATAAGAAAATTAAAAAAATTAAAAAATTTAGAAAAATTAAGAAAAAAATTTTAAAAACAAAAAAAAAATTTTTTAAAAGAAATTGTTAAAAAACTAAAAAAAAAATTTAAATGAAAAATAATTAAAGAAAAGAAATTGAATTTTTTTTTCAAAATTAAAAAAAAATTTTAAAAATTAAAAAAAAAATTTAAATTAAAAAAAAAATTTAAAAATTTAAAAAAAAAATTTAAAAAATTTTAAAAAATTAAGAAAAAAATTTTAAAAACATAAATAAAATTTTTTTAAAAGAAATTGTTAAAAAATTAAAACAAAATTTAAATTTTTTTTTTAAATTTTAAAAAAATTTAAATTTTAAAAAAATTTAAAAATTAAAAAAAAATTATGAGAAAATTAAAATAAAAATTTAAAAAATTTAAAACAAATAAAAAAATTATAAGAAAATTAAGTAAAAATTTATGAGAAAATTAAAAAAAAAATTAAAAAATTTAAAAAAAAATAAAAAAATTATAAGAAAATTAAAAAAAAATTTTAAAAATTTGAAAAAATTTTAAAAAATTAAAATAAAAGAAAAATAAAAATTAAAAAAACATTTTTTGAAATAAAAAAATTATAATTTAAAAAAAAATAAAAAAAAATTTTTAATTTAAAAAAAAATTAAAGTTAAGAAAATTTTAAAAAATTAAAAATTAAAGAAGTGAAAAATTAAAAAAATTAAATTTTTTTTTTAAATTTAAAAAAAATATAAAAAAATTAAAATAAAAAAAATTTAAAATACAAAAAAAAATTTTTAATAAAAAAATATGCAAAAAATTAAAAGAAGAACAAAAAATAAAAAAAATAAACAAAATTTTTAAAAAAATTTAAAAAAAAATTTAAAAAAATGAAAAAAAAATTAAAAAATATAGAAAATTGTTTTTTTTTAAAAATAAAAAATATTTTTATAAAAAATAAAAAAAAATTTTTTAAATTTTGTTAAAAAATTAAAACAATTTTTAAAAAAAAATTTTAAAAAATTTAAAAAAATTTTTTAAATAAAAAAAAATTATAAGAAAATTAAAAAAATTTAAATTTAAAAAATTAAAAAAAAAATTAAAAAATGTAGGAAAAAAATAAAAAAACAAATAATATTTTTTTAAAAGAAATTTTTTTAAAAATTAAAAAAAAATTTTTAATGAAAAATAATTAAAGAAAAGAATTTTAATTTTTTTTTTCAAAATTAAAAAAAAAAATTTAAAAATTAAAAAAAATTTTAAATTAAAAAAAAATTTTTAAAATTTAAAAAAAAATAAAAAAATTAAAAAATTTAGAAAAAATTTTTAAAAAAAAAATAAAAAAGATTTTAAAAAAAAATTTTTAAAAAAAATTAAAAAAATTTTAAAAAATAAAAAAATTATAAGAAAATTAAAAAAAATTAAAAAATTTAAAAAAATTTAAAAAAATTTTTTAAATAAAAAAAAAATTATAAGAAAATTAAAAAAAAATTATAATTTAAAAAATTAAAAAAAAATTTTAATTTAAAAAATTAAAAAAAAATTTTAAAATTAAAAAAATTAAAAAATGTAGGGAAAAAATAAAAAAACAAATAATATTTTTTTAAAAGAAATTTTTTTAAAAATTAAATAAAAATTTTTTAATGAAAAATAATTAAAGAAAAGAATTTTAATTTTTTTTTTCAAAATTAAAAAAAAAATTTTAAAAATTAAAAAAAAATTTTAAAATTAAAAAAATTAAAAAATGTAGGGAAAAAATAAAAAAACAGATAATATTTTTTTAAAAGAAATTTTTTTAATAATTAAAAAAAATTTAAATGAAAAATAATTAAAGAAAAGAAATTGAAATTTTTTTTTTCAAAATTAAAAAAAAAATTTAAAAAATTTTAAATTAAAAAACAAATTTAAAAAATTTTAAATTAAAAAAAAAATTTAAAAATTTAAAAAAATTTTTTTAAACATTTAAAAAAAATTAAAAAATATAGAAAATTGTTTTTTTTTAAAAATAAAATATATTTTTATAAAAAATAAAAAAAAAATTTTAAATTTAAAAAAAATTAAAGATAAGAAAATTTAAAAAAATTAAAAATTAAAGAAGTGAAAAATTAAAAAAATTAAAATTTTTTTTTAAATTTAAAAAAAATATAAAAAAATTAAAATAAAAAAATTTAAAATACAAAAAAAAAATTTTTATTAAAAAAATACGCAAAAAATTAAAAGAAGAACAAAAAATAAAAAAAATAAACAAATAAAAATTTTTAAAAAATAAACAAAATTTTTAAAAAAATTAAAAAAAAAATTTTAAAAAATGAAAAAAAAAATTAAAAATATAGAAAATTGTTTTTTTTTAAAAATAAAAAATATTTTTATAAAAAATAAAAAAAATTTTTAAAAATTTTGTTAAAAAATTAAAACAATTTTTAAAAAAAAAATTTTAAAAAATTTTAAAAAATTTTTTAAATAAAAAAAAATTATAAGAAAATTAAAAAAAATTAAATTTAAAAAATTAAAAAAAAAATTTAAAATTAAAAAAATTAAAAAATGTAGGAAAAAAATAAAAAAACAAATAATATTTTTTTAAAAGAAATTTTTTTAAAAATTAAAAAAAAAATTTTTAACGAAAAATAATTAAAGAAAAGAATTTTAATTTTTTTTTTCAATTAAAAAAAAAATTTAAAAATTAAAAAAAATTTTAAATTAAAAAAAAATTTTTAAAATTTAAAAAAAAATAAAAAAATTAAAAAATTTAGAAAAAATTTAAAAAAAAAAAATAAAAAAGATTTTAAAAAAAAATTTGTTAAAAAATTAAAACAATTTGTTTAAAAAAAATTTTTAAAAAAAATTAAAAAATTTTTAAAAAATAAAAAAATTATAAGAAAATTAAAAAAATTTAAAAATTAAAAAAAAAAAATTTTAAAAAATTAAAAAAAAATTATAAGAAAATTAAAAAAATTTAAAAATTAAAAAAAAAAATTTTAAAAAATATTTTTTTAAAACTTAAAAAAATTTTAAAAAATTAAAAAAAAATTATAAGAAAATTAAAAAAAATTAAAAAATTAAAAAAATTTAAAAAAATTTTTTAAATAAAAAAAAAATTATAAGAAAATTAAAAAAAAATTATAATTTAAAAAATTAAAAAAAAATTTTAATTTAAAAAATTAAAAAAAATTTTAAAATTAAAAAATTAAAAAATGTAGGGAAAAAATAAAAAAACAAATAATATTTTTTTAAAAGAAATTTTTTTAAAAATTAAATAAAAATTTTTTAATGAAAAATAATTAAAGAAAAGAATTTTAATTTTTTTTTTCAAAATTAAAAAAAAAATTTTAAAAATTAAAAAAAAATTTTAAAATTAAAAAAATTAAAAAATGTAGGGAAAAAATAAAAAAACAAATAATATTTTTTTAAAAGAAATTTTTTTAATAATTAAAAAAAAATTTAAATGAAAAATAATTAAAGAAAAGAAATTGAAATTTTTTTTTTCAAATTAAAAAAAAAATTTAAAAAATTTTAAATTAAAAAACAAATTTAAAAAATTTTAAATTAAAAAAAAATTTAAAAATTTAAAAAAATTTTTTTAAACATTTAAAAAAAATTAAAAAATATAGAAAATTGTTTTTTTTTAAAAATAAAATATATTTTTATAAAAAATAAAAAAAAAATTTTAAATTTAAAAAAATTAAAGATAAGAAAATTTAAAAAAATTAAAAATTAAAGAAGTGAAAAATTAAAAAAATTAAAATTTTTTTTTAAATTTAAAAAAAATATAAAAAAATTAAAATAAAAAAATTTAAAATACAAAAAAAAAATTTTTATTAAAAAAATACGCAAAAAATTAAAAGAAGAACAAAAAATAAAAAAAATAAACAAATAAAAATTTTTAAAAAATAAACAAAATTTTTAAAAAAATTAAAAAAAAATTTTAAAAAATGAAAAAAAAATTAAAAATATAGAAAATTGTTTTTTTTTAAAAATAAAAAATATTTTTATAAAAAATAAAAAAAATTTTTAAAAATTTTGTTAAAAAATTAAAACAATTTTTAAAAAAAAATTTTAAAAAATTTTAAAAAATTTTTTAAATAAAAAAAAATTATAAGAAAATTAAAAAAAATTAAATTTAAAAAATTAAAAAAAAAATTTAAAATTAAAAAAATTAAAAAATGTAGGAAAAAAATAAAAAAACAAATAATATTTTTTTAAAAGAAATTTTTTTAAAAATTAAAAAAAAAATTTTTAATGAAAAATAATTAAAGAAAAGAATTTTAATTTTTTTTTTCAAAATTAAAAAAAAAAATTTAAAAATTAAAAAAAATTTTAAATTAAAAAAAAATTTTTAAAATTTAAAAAAAAATAAAAAAATTAAAAAATTTAGAAAAAATTTTTAAAAAAAAAATAAAAAAGATTTTAAAAAAAAATTTGTTAAAAAATTAAAACAATTTGTTTAAAAAAAATTTTTAAAAAAAATTAAAAAATTTTTAAAAAATAAAAAAATTATAAGAAAATTAAAAAAATTTAAAAATTAAAAAAAAAAAATTTTAAAAAATTAAAAAAAAATTATAAGAAAATTAAAAAAAATTAAAAATTTAAAAAAATTAAAGAAATTTTTTTAAAATTAAAAAAAAAATTTAAAAATTTAAAAAATTTTTTTTAAAAATTTAAAAAAAATTAAAAAATATAGAAAATTGTTTTTTTTTAAAATAAAAAATATTTTTATAAAAAATAAAAAAAAAATTTAAAAATTTTGTTAAAAAATTAAAACAATTTTTAAAAAAAAAATTTTAAAAAATTTTAAAAAATTAAAAAATGTAGGAAAAAAATAAAAAAACAAATAATATTTTTTTAAAAGAAATTTTTTTAAAAATTAAAAAAAAAATTTTTAACGAAAAATAATTAAAGAAAAGAATTTTAATTTTTTTTTTTCAAAATTAAAAAAAAAATTTAAAAATTAAAAAAAATTTTAAATTAAAAAAAAATTTTTAAAATTTAAAAAAAAATAAAAAAATTAAAAAATTTAGAAAAAATTTTAAAAAAAAAAATAAAAAAGATTTTAAAAAAAAATTTGTTAAAAAATTAAAACAATTTGTTTAAAAAAAATTTTTAAAAAAAATTAAAAAATTTTTAAAAAATAAAAAAATTATAAGAAAATTAAAAAAATTTAAAAATTAAAAAAAAAAAATTTTAAAAAATTAAAAAAAAATTATAAGAAAATTAAAAAAATTTAAAAATTAAAAAAAAAAATTTTAAAAAATATTTTTTTAAAACTTAAAAAAATTTTAAAAAATTAAAAAAAAATTATAAGAAAATTAAAAAAAATTAAAAAATTTAAAAAATTTAAAAAAATTTTTTAAATAAAAAAAAAATTATAAGAAAATTAAAAAAAAATTATAATTTAAAAAATTAAAAAAAAATTTTAATTTAAAAAATTAAAAAAAAATTTTAAAATTAAAAAAATTAAAAAATGTAGGGAAAAAATAAAAAAACAAATAATATTTTTTTAAAAGAAATTTTTTTAAAAATTAAATAAAAATTTTTTAATGAAAAATAATTAAAGAAAAGAATTTTAATTTTTTTTTTCAAAATTAAAAAAAAAATTTTAAAAATTAAAAAAAAATTTTAAAATTAAAAAAATTAAAAAATGTAGGGAAAAAATAAAAAAACAAATAATATTTTTTTAAAAGAAATTTTTTTAATAATTAAAAAAAAATTTAAATGAAAAATAATTAAAGAAAAGAAATTGAAATTTTTTTTTCAAAATTAAAAAAAAAATTTAAAAAATTTTAAATTAAAAAACAAATTTAAAAAATTTTAAATTAAAAAAAAATTTAAAAATTTAAAAAATTTTTTTAAACATTTAAAAAAATTAAAAAATATAGAAAATTGTTTTTTTTAAAAATAAAATATATTTTTATAAAAAATAAAAAAAAAATTTTAAATTTAAAAAAAATTAAAGATAAGAAAATTTAAAAAAATTAAAAATTAAAGAAGTGAAAAATTAAAAAAATTAAAATTTTTTTTTAAATTTAAAAAAAATATAAAAAAATTAAAATAAAAAAATTTAAAATACAAAAAAAAATTTTTATTAAAAAAATACGCAAAAAATTAAAAGAAGAACAAAAAATAAAAAAAATAAACAAATAAAAATTTTTAAAAAATAAACAAAATTTTTAAAAAAATTAAAAAAAAAATTTTAAAAAATGAAAAAAAAATTAAAAATATAGAAAATTGTTTTTTTTAAAAATAAAAAATATTTTTATAAAAAATAAAAAAAATTTTTAAAAATTTTGTTAAAAAATTAAAACAATTTTTAAAAAAAAAATTTTAAAAAATTTTAAAAAATTTTTTAAATAAAAAAAAATTATAAGAAAATTAAAAAAATTAAATTTAAAAAATTAAAAAAAAAATTTAAAATTAAAAAAATTAAAAAATGTAGGAAAAAAATAAAAAAACAAATAATATTTTTTTTAAAAGAAATTTTTTTAAAAATTAAAAAAAAAATTTTTAATGAAAAATAATTAAAGAAAAGAATTTTAATTTTTTTTTTTCAAAATTAAAAAAAAAATTTAAAAATTAAAAAAAATTTTAAATTAAAAAAAAATTTTTAAAATTTAAAAAAAAATAAAAAAATTAAAAAATTTAGAAAAAATTTAAAAAAAAAAAATAAAAAAGATTTTAAAAAAAAATTTGTTAAAAAATTAAAACAATTTGTTTAAAAAAATTTTTAAAAAAAATTAAAAATTTTTAAAAAATAAAAAAATTATAAGAAAATTAAAAAAATTTAAAAATTAAAAAAAAAAAATTTTAAAAAATTAAAAAAAAATTATAAGAAAATTAAAAAAAATTAAAAAATTTAAAAAAATTAAAGAAATTTTTTTAAAAATTAAAAAAAAAATTTAAAAATTTAAAAAATTTTTTTTAAAAATTTAAAAAAAATTAAAAAATATAGAAAATTGTTTTTTTTTAAAATAAAAAATATTTTTATAAAAAATAAAAAAAAATTTAAAAATTTTGTTAAAAAATTAAAACAATTTTTAAAAAAAAAATTTTAAAAAATTTTAAAAAATTAAAAAATGTAGGAAAAAAATAAAAAAACAAATAATATTTTTTTAAAAGAATTTTTTTAAAAATTAAAAAAAAAATTTTAATGAAAAATAATTAAAGAAAAGAATTTTAAATTTTTTTTTCAAAATTAAAAAAAAAATTTTAAAAATTAAAAAAAAAATTTAAATTAAAAAAAAATTTTAAAATTTAAAAATTAAAAAAAAATTTATGAGAAAATTAAAATAAAAATTTAAAAAATTTAAAAAAAATAAAAAAATTATAAGAAAATTAAAAAAAAATTTATGAGAAAATTAAAAAAAAAATTTTTTAAATTTAAAAAAAAAATTATAAGAAAATTAAAAAAAATTTAAAAATTTGAAAAAAATATAAAAAAATTAAAATAAACAAATTTTAATATACAAATAAAAATTTTTTAATAAAAAGATATACAAAAAATTAAAAGAAAAATAAAAAAAATAATAAACAAATAAAAATTTAAAAAAAATAAACAAAATTTCTTAAAAAATTTTTAAAAAATTTAAAAAAAATTAAAAAATATAGAAAAATTTTTTTAAAAAAAAATAAAAAAAATTTAAAAAAAATTTTGTTAAAAAATTAAAACAATTTTTTTAAAAAAAATTTTTTAAAAAAATTAAAAAATTTTTAAAAAATAAAAAAATTATAAGAAAATTAAAAAAATTTAAAAATTAAAAAAAAAATAAAAAAAATTGAAAAAAAATTTTTTTTTAAACTTAAAACAAATTTTAAAAAATTAAAAAAAAATTATAAGAAAATTAAAAAAAAATTATAAGAAAATTAAAAAAAAAATAAAAATTTATAAAAATTAAAGAAATTTTTTTAAAAATTAAAAAAAAAATTTAAATGATAAATAATTAAAGAAAAGAAATTGAAATCTTTTTTCAAAATTAAAAAAAATTTAAAAAGTTTTTTAAAAAATTTAAAAAAATGAAAAAATTTTAAAAATGAAAAATTTGAAAAATATAGAAAATTTTTTTTTTAAAAAATAAAAAAAATTATAAAAAATTAAAAAATTTTTAAAAATTAGAAAAAAAATTAAAAAAAATTAAAAAAAATTTTAAAAAATTTAAAAAAAAATATAAAAGAAATTTAAAAAAAAAAAAAAATTTTTAAAAAAATTGTTAAAAAATTAAAACAAATTTAAAATTTTTTTAAAAAATTTTAAAAAATATATAAAAAATTAAAGATTTTTTGTAAAAAATTAAAAAAAATAAACAAATTTTTTAAAAAAATTTAACAAAATGAAATTTTTTTTTAAAAAATGAAAAAAATTAAAAATATAGAAAAAAAATAAAAAAAAAATTTTAAAAAAATTTAAAAAATTTTGTTAAAAAATTAAAACAAATTATTTAAAAAAAATTAAAACAAATTTTGAAAAAAAATTTTAAAAAAATTGTTAAAAAATTAAACAAATTTTTTTAAAAAAAATTTAAATTTTTTTTAAAAAATTTTAAAAAATATATAAAAAATTAAAGATTTTTTGTAAAAAATTAAAAAAAATAAACAAATTTTTTAAAAAAATTTAACAAAATGAAATTTTTTTTAAAAAAATGAAAAAAATTAAAAAATATAGAAAAAAAATAAAAAAAAATTTTAAAAAAAAATTAAAAAATTTTGTTAAAAAATTAAAACAAATTATTAAAAAAAATTAAAACAAATTTTTAAAAAAAATTTTTAAAAAATTTTAAAAAATTTTAAAAAATTAAAAAAAAATTATAAGAAAATTAAAAAAAATTAAAAAATTTAGAAAAATTAAGAAAAAAATTTTAAAAACAAAAAAAAATTTTTTAAAAGAAATTGTTAAAAAATTTAAAAAAAAATTTAAATGAAAAATAATTAAAGAAAAGAAATTGAATTTTTTTTTCAAAATTAAAAAAAATTTTAAAAATTAAAAAAAAATTTTAAATTAAAAAAAAAAATTTTAAAATTTAAAAACAAAATTTAAAAAATTTTAAAAAATTAAGAAAAAAATTTTAAAAACATAAATAAAATTTTTTTAAAAGAAATTGTTAAAAAATTAAAACAAAATTTAAAATTTTTTTTTTAAATTTTAAAAAAATTTAAATTTTAAAAAAATTTAAAAATTAAAAAAAAATTATGAGAAAATTAAAATAAAAATTTAAAAAATTAAAAAAAAAATAAAAAAATTATAAGAAAATTAAGTAAAAATTTATGAGAAAATTAAAAAAAAAATTTAAAAAATTTAAAAAAAAAATTATAAGAAAATTAAAAAAAAAATTTAAAAATTTGAAAAAATTTAAAAAAATTAAAATAAAAGAAAAATAAAAATTAAAAAAACATTTTTTGAAATAAAAAATTATAATTTAAAAAAAAATAAAAAAAAATTTTAAATTTAAAAAAAAATTAAAGTTAAGAAAATTTAAAAAAATTAAAAATTAAAGAAGTGAAAAATTAAAAAAATTAAATTTTTTTTTAAATTTAAAAAAATATAAAAAAATTAAAATAAAGAAATTTAAAATACAAAAAAAAATTTTTAATAAAAAAAATATGCAAAAAATTAAAAGAAGAACAAAAAATAAAAAAAATAAACAAATAAAAATTTTTAAAAAATAAACAAAATTTTTAAAAAAATTTAAAAAAAAATTTAAAAAAATGAAAAAAAAATTAAAAAATATAGAAAATTGTTTTTTTTTAAAAATAAAAAATATTTTTATAAAAAATAAAAAAAAAAATTTTTAAATTTTGTTAAAAAATTAAAACAATTTTTAAAAAAAAAATTTTTAAAAATTTAAAAAAATTTTTTAAATAAAAAAAAATTATAAGAAAATTAAAAAAAATTTAAATTTAAAAAATTAAAAAAAAATTTAAAATTAAAAAAATTAAAAAATGTAGGAAAAAAATAAAAAAACAAATAATATTTTTTTAAAAGAAATTTTTTTAAAAATTAAAAAAAAATTTTTTAATGAAAAATAATTAAAGAAAAGAATTTTAAATTTTTTTTCAAAATTAAAAAAAAAATTTAAAAATTAAAAAAAATTTTAAATTAAAAAAAAATTTTTTAAAATTTAAAAAAAAATAAAAAAATTAAAAAATTTTGAAAAAATTTTTAAAAAAAAAATAAAAAAGATTTTAAAAAAAATTTGTTACAAAATTAAAACAATTTGTTTAAAAAAAATTTTTAAAAAAAATTAAAAAATTTTTAAAAAATAAAAAAATTATAAGAAAATTAAAAAAAATTAAAAAATTTAAAAAAATTAAAGAAATTTTTTTAAAAATTAAAAAAAAAATTTAAATGAAAAATAATTAAAGAAAAGAAATTGAAATTTTTTTTCAAAATTAAAAAAAAATTTAAAAAATTTTAAATTAAAAAAAAAATTTTAAAATTTTTTAAAAATTTTTTAAAAATTTAAAAAAAATTAAAAAATATAGAAAATTGTTTTTTTTTAAAATAAAAAATATTTTTATAAAAAATAAAAAAAAAATTTTAAAATTTTGTTAAAAAATTAAAACAATTTTTAAAAAAAATTTTTTAAAAAATTTAAAAAAAATTTTTAAATAAAAAAAAATTATAAGAAAATTAAAAAAAAATTTAAATTTAAAAAATTAAAAAAAAATTTAAAATTAAAAAAATTAAAAAATGTAGGAAAAAAATAAAAAAACAAATAATATTTTTTTAAAAGAAATTTTTTTAAAAATTAAAAAAAAAATTTTTAATGAAAAATAATTAAAGAAAAGAATTTTAAATTTTTTTTCAAAATTAAAAAAAAAATTTAAAAATTAAAAAAAAATTTAAATTAAAAAAAATTTTTTTAAAATTTAAAAAAAATAAAAAAATTAAAAAATTTAGAAAAAATTTAAAAAAAAAAATAAAAAAGATTTTAAAAAAATTTGTTAAAAAATTAAAACAATTTGTTTAAAAAAATTTTTTAAAAAAAATTAAAAAATTTTTAAAAAATAAAAAAATTATAAGAAAATTAAAAAAAATTTAAAAATTTAAAAAAATTAAAGAAATTTTTTTAAAAATTAAAAAAAAAAATTTAAATGAAAAATAATTAAAGAAAAGAAATTGAAATTTTTTTTTCAAAATTAAAAAAAAAATTTAAAAAATTTTAAATTAAAAAAAAATTTTAAAATTTAAAAAATTTTTTTTAAAAATTTAAAAAAAATTAAAAAATATAGAAAATTGTTTTTTTTTAAAAATAAAAAATATTTTTATAAAAAATAAAAAAAAAATTTTAAAATTTTGTTAAAAAATTAAAACAATTTTTAAAAAAAAATTTTTAAAAAATTTAAAACAAATTTTTAAATAAAAAAAAATTATAAGAAAATTTAAAAAAAATTTAAATTTAAAAAATTAAAAAAAAATTTTAAAATTAAAAAAATTAAAAAATGTAGGAAAAAAATAAAAAAACAAATAATATTTTTTTAAAAGAAATTTTTTTAAAAATTAAAAAAAAATTTTTTAATGAAAAATAATTAAAGAAAAGAATTTTAAATTTTTTTTTCAAAATTAAAAAAAAATTTAAATGAAAAATAATTAAAGAAAAGAAATTGAAAATTTTTTTTCAAAATTAAAAAAAAAATTTTAAAAATTTTAAATTAAAAAAAAATTTTAAAATTTAAAAATTTTTTTTTAAAAATTTAAAAAAAATTAAAAAATATAGAAAATTGTTTTTTTTTAAAAATAAAAAATATTTTTATAAAAAATAAAAAAAAAATTTTAAAATTTTGTTAAAAAATTAAAACAATTTTTAAAAAAAATTTTTAAAAAATTTAAAACCAATTTTTAAATAAAAAAAAATTATAAGAAAATTAAAAAAAATTTAAATTTAAAAAATTAAAAAAAAATTTTAAAATTAAAAAAATTAAAAAATGTAGGAAAAAAATAAAAAAACAAATAATATTTTTTTAAAAGAAATTTTTTTAAAAATTAAAAAAAAATTTTTTAATGAAAAATAATTAAAGAAAAGAATTTTAAATTTTTTTTTTCAAAATTAAAAAAAAATTTTAAAAATTAAAAAAAAAATTTAAATTAAAAATTTTTTTTTAAAATTTAAAAAAAAAATAAAAAAATTAAAATATTTAGAAAAAATTTAAAAAAAAAAATAAAAAAGATTTTAAAAAAAAAATTTTAAAAAAAATTAAAAAATTTTTAAGAAATAAAAAAATTTTTTAAAAAGAAATTGTTAAAAAATTAAAAAAAATTTAAAAGAAATTTTTAAAAAAAATAAAAAAAATTTTAAAAAATAAAAAAATTATAAGAAAATTAAAAAAAAAATATGAGAAAATTAAAAAAAAAATTTAAAAAAATTAAAAAAATAAAAAAATTATAAGAAAATTAAGAAAAAAATTTAAAAATTTGAAAAAATTAAAAAAAATTAAAATAAAAGAAAAATAAAAATTAAAAAAACATTTTTTGAAATAAAAAAATTATAATTTAAAAAAAAAATAAAAAAATTTTTAAATTTAAAAAAAAAATTAAAGTTAAGAAAATTAAAATAAAATTTATTTTTTTTTTAAATTTAAAAAAATATAAAAAAATTAAAATAAAAAATTTTAATATAAAAATAAAAATTTTTTAATAAAAAGATATACAAAAAATTAAAAGAAAAATAAAAAAAATAATAAACAAATAAAAAATTTAAAAAAATTAAAGAAATTTTTTTAAAAATTAAAAAAAATTTCAAATGGAAAATAATTAAAGAAAAGAAATTGAAATTTTTTTTCAAAATTAAAAAAAAATTTTAAATTAAAAAAAAAATTTAAAAATTTAAAAATTTTTTTTTTAAATTTTAAAAAATTAAGAAAAAAATTTTAAAAACATAAATAAATTTGTTTTAAAAGAAATTGTTAAAAAATTAAAACAAAATTTAAAATTTTTTTTTTAATTTTAAAAAAATTTAAATTTAAAAAAATTTAAATTTTAAAAAAATTTAAATTTTAAAAAAATTTAAATTTTAAAAAAATTTAAATTTTAAAAAAATTTAAAAATTTAAAAATTAAAAAAAAATTTATGAGAAAATTAAAATAAAAATTTAAAAATTGTTAAAAAAATAAAAAAATTATAAGAAAATTAAAAAAAAATTTATGAGAAAATTAAAAAAAAAATTTTTAAAATTTAAAAAAAAATTATAAGAAAATTAAAAAAAAATTTAAAAATTTGAAAAAAATATAAAAAAATTAAAATAAACAAATTTTAATATACAAATAAAAATTTTTTAATAAAAAGATATACAAAAAATTAAAAGAAAAATAAAAAAAATAATAAACAAATAAAAAAATTAAAAAAATTAAAGAAATTTTTTTAAAAATTAAAAAAAAAATTTAAATGAAAAATAATTAAAGAAAAGAAATTGAAATTTTTTTTTCAAAATTAAAAAAAAATTTAAAAAATTTTAAATTAAAAAAAAAATTTTAAAATTTTTTAAAAATTTTTTAAAAATTTAAAAAAAATTAAAAAATATAGAAAATTGTTTTTTTTTAAAATAAAAAATATTTTTATAAAAAATAAAAAAAAAATTTTTAAATTTTGTTAAAAAATTAAAACAATTTTTAAAAAAAAAATTTTAAAAAATTTAAAAAAAATTTTTAAATAAAAAAAAAATTATAAGAAAATTAAAAAAAAATTTAAATTTAAAAAATTAAAAAAAAATTTAAAATTAAAAAAATTAAAAAATGTAGGAAAAAAATAAAAAAACAAATAATATTTTTTTAAAAGAAATTTTTTTAAAAATTAAAAAAAAAATTTTTAATGAAAAATAATTAAAGAAAAGAATTTTAAATTTTTTTTTCAAAATTAAAAAAAAAATTTAAAAATTAAAAAAAAATTTAAATTAAAAAAAATTTTTTTAAAATTTAAAAAAAAATAAAAAAATTAAAAAATTTAGAAAAAATTTAAAAAAAAAATAAAAAAGATTTTAAAAAAAATTTGTTAAAAAATTAAAACAATTTGTTTAAAAAAATTTTTTAAAAAAAATTAAAAAATTTTTAAAAAATAAAAAAATTATAAGAAAATTAAAAAAAATTTAAAAATTTAAAAAAATTAAAGAAATTTTTTTAAAAATTAAAAAAAAAAATTTAAATGAAAAATAATTAAAGAAAAGAAATTGAAATTTTTTTTTTCAAAATTAAAAAAAAATTTAAAAAATTTTAAATTAAAAAAAATTTTAAAATTTAAAAAAATTTTTTTAAAAATTTAAAAAAAATTAAAAAATATAGAAAATTGTTTTTTTTTAAAAATAAAAAATATTTTTATAAAAAATAAAAAAAAAATTTTAAAATTTTGTTAAAAAATTAAAACAATTTTTAAAAAAAAATTTTTAAAAAATTTAAAACAAATTTTTAAATAAAAAAAAATTATAAGAAAATTAAAAAAAAATTTAAATTTAAAAAATTAAAAAAAAATTTTAAAATTAAAAAAATTAAAAAATGTAGGAAAAAAATAAAAAAACAAATAATATTTTTTTAAAAGAAATTTTTTTAAAAATTAAAAAAAAATTTTTTAATGAAAAATAATTAAAGAAAAGAATTTTAAATTTTTTTTTCAAAATTAAAAAAAAATTTAAATGAAAAATAATTAAAGAAAAGAAATTGAAAATTTTTTTTTCAAAATTAAAAAAAAAATTTTAAAAATTTTAAATTAAAAAAAAATTTTAAAATTTAAAAATTTTTTTTTAAAAATTTAAAAAAAATTAAAAAATATAGAAAATTGTTTTTTTTTAAAAATAAAAAATATTTTTATAAAAAATAAAAAAAAAATTTTAAAATTTTGTTAAAAAATTAAAACAATTTTTAAAAAAAATTTTTAAAAAATTTAAAACAAATTTTTAAATAAAAAAAAATTATAAGAAAATTAAAAAAAAAATTTAAATTTAAAAAATTAAAAAAAAATTTTAAAATTAAAAAAATTAAAAAATGTAGGAAAAAAATAAAAAAACAAATAATATTTTTTTAAAAGAAATTTTTTTAAAAATTAAAAAAAAATTTTTTAATGAAAAATAATTAAAGAAAAGAATTTTAAATTTTTTTTTTCAAAATTAAAAAAAAATTTTAAAAATTAAAAAAAAATTTTAAATTAAAAAATTTTTTTTTTAAAATTTAAAAAAAAATAAAAAAATTAAAATATTTAGAAAAAATTTAAAAAAAAAATAAAAAAGATTTTAAAAAAAAAATTTTAAAAAAAATTAAAAAATTTTTAAGAAATAAAAAAAATTTTTAAAAAGAAATTGTTAAAAAATTAAAAAAAAATTTAAAAGAAATTTTTAAAAAAAATAAAAAAAATTTTAAAAAATAAAAAATTATAAGAAAATTAAAAAAAAAATATGAGAAAATTAAAAAAAAAATTTAAAAAAATTAAAAAAATAAAAAAATTATAAGAAAATTAAGAAAAAAATTTAAAAATTTGAAAAAATTAAAAAAAATTAAAATAAAAGAAAAATAAAAATTAAAAAAACATTTTTTGAAATAAAAAAATTATAATTTAAAAAAAAATAAAAAAATTTTTAAATTTAAAAAAAAAATTAAAGTTAAGAAAATTAAAATAAAAATTTATTTTTTTTTTAAATTTAAAAAAATATAAAAAAATTAAAATAAAAAATTTTAATATAAAAATAAAAATTTTTTAATAAAAAGATATACAAAAAATTAAAAGAAAAATAAAAAAAATAATAAACAAATAAAAAATTTAAAAAAATTAAAGAAATTTTTTTAAAAATTAAAAAAAATTTCAAATGGAAAATAATTAAAGAAAAGAAATTGAAATTTTTTTTCAAAATTAAAAAAAAATTTTAAATTAAAAAAAAAATTTAAAAATTTAAAAATTTTTTTTTTAAAAATTTAAAAATTTTTTTTTTAAATTTTAAAAAATTAAGAAAAAAATTTTAAAAACATAAATAAATTTGTTTTAAAAGAAATTGTTAAAAAATTAAAACAAAATTTAAAATTTTTTTTTTAATTTTAAAAAAATTTAAATTTAAAAAAATTTAAATTTTAAAAAAATTTAAATTTTAAAAAAATTTAAATTTTAAAAAAATTTAAAAATTTAAAAATTAAAAAAAAATTTATGAGAAAATTAAAATAAAAATTTAAAAATTGTTAAAAAAATAAAAAAATTATAAGAAAATTAAAAAAAAATTTATGAGAAAATTAAAAAAAAATTTTTAAAATTTAAAAAAAAAATTATAAGAAAATTAAAAAAAAATTTAAAAATTTGAAAAAAATATAAAAAAATTAAAATAAACAAATTTTAATATACAAATAAAAATTTTTTAATAAAAAGATATACAAAAAATTAAAAGAAAAATAAAAAAAATAATAAACAAATTAAAATTTAAAAAAAATAAACAAAATTTCTTAAAAAATTTTTAAAAAATTTAAAAGATTAAAAATTTTTTAAAAAAATAAGAAAAAAATTTTAAAAACATAAATAAAAAATTTTTTAAAAAAAATTGTTAAAAAATTAAAACAAATTTTTTTAAAAAAAATTTAAAAATTTTTTAAAAAATTTAAAAAAAATGAAAAAAATTTAAAAAAAAATAAAAAAAATTTTAAAAAAGTTTTGTTAAAAAATTAAAACAAATTTTTAAAAAAAATTTTTAAAAAATTTTAAAAAATTTTAAAAAATTAAAAAAAAAATTATAAGAAAATTAAAAAAAATTAAAAAATTTAGAAAAATTAAGAAAAAAATTTTAAAAACAAAAAAAAATTTTTTAAAAGAAATTGTTAAAAAATTAAAAAAAAATTTAAATGAAAAATAATTAAAGAAAAGAAATTGAATTTTTTTTTCAAAATTAAAAAAAATTTAAAAAATTAAAAAAAAAATTTAAATTAAAAAAAAAATTTTAAAATTTAAAAAAAAAATTTAAAAAATTTTAAAAAATTAAGAAAAAAATTTTAAAAACATAAATAAATTTTTTTTAAAAGAAATTGTTAAAAAATTAAAACAAAATTTAAAATTTTTTTTTTAAATTTTAAAAAAATTTAAATTTTAAAAAAATTTAAAAATTAAAAAAAAATTATGAGAAAATTAAAATAAAAATTTAAAAAATTAAAAAAAAATAAAAAAATTATAAGAAAATTAAGTAAAAATTTATGAGAAAATTAAAAAAAAAATTTAAAAAATTTAAAAAAAAAAAAATTATAAGAAAATTAAAAAAAAAATTTTAAAAATTTGAAAAAATTTAAAAAAATTAAAATAAAAGAAAAATAAAAATTAAAAAAACATTTTTTGAAATAAAAAAATTATAATTTAAAAAAAAATAAAAAAAAATTTTAAATTTAAAAAAAATTAAAGTTAAGAAAATTTTAAAAAATTAAAAATTAAAGAAGTGAAAAATTAAAAAATTAAAATTTTTTTTAAATTTAAATAAAATATAAAAAAATTAAAATAAAAAAATTTAAAATACAAAAAAAAATTTTTAATAAAAAAATATGCAAAAAATTAAAAGAAGAACAAAAAATAAAAAAAATAAACAAATAAAAATTTTTAAAAAATAAACAAAATTTTTAAAAAAATTTAAAAAAAAATTTAAAAAATAAAAAAAAAATTAAAAAATATAGAAAATTAAAAAATATAGAAAATTGTTTTTTTTAAAAAATAAAAAATATTTTTATAAAAAATAAAAAAAAAATTAAAAATTTTGTTAAAAAATTAAAACAATTTTTAAAAAAAAAATTTTAAAAAATTTAAAAAAATTTTTTAAATAAAAAAAATTATAAGAAAATTAAAAAAAAAATTAAATTTAAAAAATTAAAAAAAAAAATTAAAATTAAAAAAATTAAAAAATGTAGGAAAAAAATAAAAAAACAAATAATATTTTTTTAAAAGAAATTTTTTTAAAAATTAAAAAAAAATTTTTTAATGAAAAATAATTAAAGAAAAGAATTTTAAATTTTTTTTTCAAAATTAAAAAAAAAAATTTTAAAAATTAAAAAAAAATTTTAAATTAAAAAAAAAATTTTTAAAATTTAAAAAAAAATAAAAAAATTAAAAAATTTAGAAAAAATAAAAAAATTATAAGAAAATTAAAAAAATTTAAAAATTAAAAAAAAAATTAAAAAAAATATTTTTTTAAAACTTAAAAAAAATTTTAAAAAATTAAAAAAAAAATATAAGAAAATTAAGAAAAAATAAAAAATTTAAAAAAATTAAAGAAATTTTTTTACAAATTAAAAAAAAATTTAAATGAAAAATAATTAAAGAAAAGAAATTGAAAATTTTTTTTCAAAATTAAAAAAAAAATTTAAAAAATTTTAAATTAAAAAAAAAATTTAAAAATTTAAAAAAATTTTTTTAAAAATTTAAAAAAAATTAAGAAAAAAATTTAAAAAAAATAAAAAATTTTTTTAAAAAGAAATTGTTAAAAAATTAAAAAAAAAATTTTAAAAGAAATTTAAAAAAAAAATAAAAAAAATTTTAAAAAAATAAAAAAATTATAAGAAAATTAAAAAAAAAATATGAGAAAATTAAAAAAAAAATTAAAAAAATTAAAAAAAAAATTTAAAAAAATTAAAAAAATAAAAAAATTATAAGAAAATTAAGAAAAAAATTTAAAAATTTGAAAAAATTAAAAAAAAATTAAAATAAAAGAAAAATAAATATTAAAAAAACATTTTTTGAAATAAAAAAATTATAATTTTAAAAAAAAATAAAAAAATTTTTAAATTTAAAAAAAAATTAAAGTTAAGAAAATTAAAATAAAAATTTATTTTTTTTTTTAAATTTAAAAAAATATAAAAAAATTAAAATAAAAAATTTTAATATAAAAATAAAAATTTTTTAATAAAAAGATATACAAAAAATTAAAAGAAAAATAAAAAAAATAATAAACAAATAAAAAATTTAAAAAAATTAAAGAAATTTTTTTAAAAATTAAAAAAATTTCAAATGGAAAATAATTAAAGAAAAGAAATTGAAATTTTTTTTCAAAATTAAAAAAAAAATTTTAAATTAAAAAAAAAATTTAAAAATTTAAAAATTTTTTTTTTAAATTTTAAAAAATTAAGAAAAAAATTTTAAAAACATAAATAAATTTGTTTTAAAAGAAATTGTTAAAAAATTAAAACAAAATTTAAATTTTTTTTTTAATTTTAAAAAAATTTAAATTTAAAAAAATTTAAATTTTAAAAAAATTTAAATTTTAAAAAAATTTAAATTTTAAAAAAATTTAAAAATTTAAAAATTAAAAAAAATTTATGAGAAAATTAAAATAAAAATTTAAAAATTGTTAAAAAAATAAAAAAATTATAAGAAAATTAAAAAAAAATTTATGAGAAAATTAAAAAAAAAATTTTTAAAATTTAAAAAAAAAATTATAAGAAAATTAAAAAAAAATTTAAAAATTTGAAAAAAATATAAAAAAATTAAAATAAACAAATTTTAATATACAAATAAAAATTTTTTAATAAAAAGATATACAAAAAATTAAAAGAAAAATAAAAAAATAATAAACAAATTAAAATTTAAAAAAAATAAACAAAATTTCTTAAAAAATTTTAAAAAATTTAAAAGATTAAAAATTTTTTAAAAAAAATAAGAAAAAAATTTTAAAAACATAAATAAAAAATTTTTTAAAAAAAATTGTTAAAAAATTAAAACAAATTTTTTAAAAAAAATTTAAAATTTTTTAAAAAAATTTAAAAAAATATATAAAAAATTAAAGATTTTTTGTAAAATATTAAAAAAAATAAACAAATTTTTTAAAAAAATTTAACAAAATGAAATTTTTTTTAAAAAAATGAAAAAAATTAAAAAATATAGAAAAAAAATAAAAAAAAATTTTAAAAAAAAATTAAAAAATTTTGTTAAAAAATTAAAACAAATTATTAAAAAAAATTAAAACAAATTTTTAAAAAAAAATTAAAAAAAATTTTAAAAGATTTAAAAAAAATAAAAAAAAATTATAAGAAAATTAAAAAAAATTAAAAAATTTTTTAAAAAATTTAAAAAAAATGAAAAAAATTTAAAAAAAATAAAAAAAATTTTGTTAAAAAATTAAAACAAATTTTTAAAAAAAATTTTTAAAAAATTTTAAAAAATTTTAAAAAATTAAAAAAAAAATTATAAGAAAATTAAAAAAAATTAAAAAATTTAGAAAAATTAAGAAAAAAATTTTAAAAACAAAAAAAAATTTTTTAAAAGAAATTGTTAAAAAATTAAAAAAAAAATTTAAATGAAAAATAATTAAAGAAAAGAAATTGAATTTTTTTTTCAAAATTAAAAAAAATTTAAAAAATTAAGAAAAAAATTTTAAAAACATAAATAAATTTTTTTTAAAAGAAATTGTTAAAAAATTAAAACAAAATTTAAAATTTTTTTTTTAAATTTTAAAAAAATTTAAATTTTAAAAAAATTTAAAAATTAAAAAAAAATTATGAGAAAATTAAAATAAAAATTTAAAAAATTAAAAAAAAATAAAAAAATTATAAGAAAATTAAGTAAAAATTTATGAGAAAATTAAAAAAAAAATTTAAAAAATTTAAAAAAAAAAAAAATTATAAGAAAATTAAAAAAAAAATTTTAAAAATTTGAAAAAATTTTAAAAAATTAAAATAAAAGAAAAATAAAAATTAAAAAAACATTTTTTGAAATAAAAAAATTATAATTTAAAAAAAAATAAAAAAAAATTTTAAATTTAAAAAAAATTAAAGTTAAGAAAATTTTAAAAAATTAAAAATTAAAGAAGTGAAAAATTAAAAAAATTAAAATTTTTTTTAAATTTAAATAAAATATAAAAAAATTAAAATAAAAAAATTTAAAATACAAAAAAAAAATTTTTAATAAAAAAATATGCAAAAAATTAAAAGAAGAACAAAAAATAAAAAAAATAAACAAATAAAAATTTTTAAAAAATAAACAAAATTTTTAAAAAAATTTAAAAAAAAAATTTAAAAAATAAATAAAAAATTAAAAAATATAGAAAATTGTTTTTTTTAAAAAATAAAAAATATTTTTATAAAAAATAAAAAAAAATTTTTTAAAATTTTGTTAAAAAATTAAAACAATTTTTAAAAAAAAAATTTTAAAAAATTTAAAAAATTTTTTTAAATAAAAAAAAATTATAAGAAAATTAAAAAAATTTAAATTTAAAAAATTAAAAAAAAAATTTAAAATTAAAAAAATTAAAAAATGTAGGAAAAAAATAAAAAAACAAATAATATTTTTTTAAAAGAAATTTTTTTAAAAATTAAAAAAAAAATTTTAATGAAAAATAATTAAAGAAAAGAATTTTAAATTTTTTTTTCAAAATTAAAAAAAAAAATTTAAAAATTAAAAAAAAAATTTTAATTAAAAAAAAATTTTTTAAAATTTAAAAAAAAATAAAAAAATTAAAAAATTTAGAAAAATTTTTTAAAAAAAAAATAAAAAAGATTTTAAAAAAAATTTGTTAAAAAATTAAAACAATTTGTTTAAAAAAAATTTTTAAAAAAAATTAAAAAAAATTTAAAAAATAAAAAAATTATAAGAAAATTAAAAAAATTTAAAAATTAAAAAAAAAAATTAAAAAAAATATTTTTTTAAAACTTAAAAAAATTTTAAAAAATTAAAAAAAAATTATAAGAAAATTAAAAAAAATTAAAAAATTTAAAAAAATTAAAGAAATTTTTTTAAAAATTAAAAAAATAATTTAAATGAAAAATAATTGAAGAAAAGAAATTGAAAATTTTTTTTTCAAAATTAAAAAAAAAATTTTAAAAATTTTAAATTAAAAAAAAAATTTAAAATTTAAAAAAAATTTTTTAAAAATTTAAAAAAAATTAAAAAATATAGAAAATTGTTTTTTTTTAAAAATAAAAATATTTTTATAAAAAATAAAAAAAAAATTAAAAATTTTGTTAAAAAATTAAAACAATTTTTAAAAAAAAAATTTTAAAAAATTTAAAAAAAATTTTTAAATAAAAAAAATTATAAGAAAATTAAAAAAAAATTTAAATTTAAAAAATTAAAAAAAAAAAATTAAAATTAAAAAAATTAAAAAATGTAGGAAAAAAATAAAAAAACAAATAATATTTTTTTAAAAGAAATTTTTTTAAAAATTAAAAAAAAAATTTTTAATGAAAAATAATTAAAGAAAAGAATTTTAAATTTTTTTTTCAAAATTAAAAAAAAAATTTTAAAAATTAAAAAAAAATTTTAAATTAAAAAAAAATTTTTTAAAATTTAAAAAAAAATAAAAAAATTAAAAAATTTAGAAAAATTTTTTAAAAAAAAAATAAAAATTGTTAAAAAATTAAAACAATTTGTTTAAAAAATTTTTTTAAAAAAAATTAAAAAATTTTTAAAAAATAAAAAAATTATAAGAAAATTAAAAAAATTTAAAAATTAAAAAAAAAATTAAAAAAAATATTTTTTTAAAACTTAAAAAAAATTTTAAAAAATTAAAAAAAAAATATAAGAAAATTAAGAAAAAATAAAAAATTTAAAAAAATTAAAGAAATTTTTTTACAAATTAAAAAAAAATTTAAATGAAAAATAATTAAAGAAAAGAAATTGAAAATTTTTTTTCAAAATTAAAAAAAAAATTTAAAAAATTTTAAATTAAAAAAAAAATTTAAAAATTTAAAAAAATTTTTTTAAAAATTTAAAAAAAATTAAGAAAAAAATTTAAAAAAAATAAAAATTTTTTTTAAAAAGAAATTGTTAAAAAATTAAAAAAAAAAATTTAAAAGAAATTTAAAAAAAAAATAAAAAAAATTTTAAAAAAATAAAAAAATTATAAGAAAATTAAAAAAAAATATGAGAAAATTAAAAAAAAAATTTAAAAAAATTAAAAAAAAAATTTAAAAAAATTAAAAAAATAAAAAAATTATAAGAAAATTAAGAAAAAAATTTAAAAATTTGAAAAAATTAAAAAAAAATTAAAATAAAAGAAAAATAAATATTAAAAAACATTTTTTGAAATAAAAAAATTATAATTTAAAAAAAAAATAAAAAAATTTTTAAATTTAAAAAAAAATTAAAGTTAAGAAAATTAAAATAAAAATTTATTTTTTTTTTAAATTTAAAAAAATATAAAAAAATTAAAATAAAAAATTTTAATATAAAAATAAAAATTTTTTAATAAAAAGATATACAAAAAATTAAAAGAAAAATAAAAAAATAATAAACAAATAAAAAATTTAAAAAAATTAAAGAAATTTTTTTAAAAATTAAAAAAATTTCAAATGGAAAATAATTAAAGAAAAGAAATTGAAAAATTTTTTCAAAATTAAAAAAAAAATTTTAAATTAAAAAAAAAATTTTAAAATTTAAAAAATTTTTTTTTTAAATTTTAAAAAATTAAGAAAAAAATTTTAAAAACATAAATAAATTTGTTTTAAAAGAAATTGTTAAAAAATTAAAACAAAATTTAAAATTTTTTTTTAATTTTAAAAAAATTTAAATTTAAAAAAATTTAAATTTTAAAAAAATTTAAATTTTAAAAAAATTTAAATTTTAAAAAAATTTAAATTTTAAAAAAATTTAAATTTTAAAAAAATTTAAAAATTTAAAAATTAAAAAAAAATTTATGAGAAAATTAAAATAAAAATTTAAAAATTGTTAAAAAAATAAAAAAATTATAAGAAAATTAAAAAAAAATTTATGAGAAAATTAAAAAAAAAATTTTTAAA
>NW_027484986.1:0-78687 GCF_050908995.1 Andrena cerasifolii
TGAATCCGATATTAGAACCGATATTCAAAAACCGATATTGAAAAACAAATATTGAAAAACTGATATCGAAAAACTGATATTGCAAAACCGATATTGAAAAACCGATATTGAATCCGATATTAGAACCGATATTCAAAAACCGATATTGAATCCGATATTAGAACCGATATTCAAAAACCGATATTGAAAAACCTATATCTAAAAACTGATATTGCAAAACCGATATTGAAAAACCGATATTGAAAAACCGATATTGAAAAACCTATATCGAAAAACTGATATTGCAAAACCGATATTGAAAAACCGATATTGCAAAACCGATATTGAATCCGATATTAGAACCGATATTCAAAAACCGATGTTGAATCCGATATTAGAACCGATATTCAAAAACCGATGTTGAATCCGATATTAGAACCGATATTCAAAAACCGATATTGAAAAACAAATTTTGAAAAACTGATATCGAAAAACTGATATTGCAAAACCGATATTGAAAAACCGATATTGAATCCGATATTAGAACCTATATTCAAAAACCGATATTGAATCCGATATTAGAACCGATATTCAAAAACCGATATTGAAAAACCTATATCGAAAAGCTGATATTGCAAAACCGATATTGAAAAACCGATATTGAATCCGATATTAGAACCGATATTGAAAAACCGATATTGAAAAACCTATATCGAAAAACTGATATTGCAAAACCGATATTGAAAAACCGATATTGAATCCGATATTAGAACCGATATTCAAAAACCGATATTGAATCCGATATTAGAACCGATATTCAAAAACCGATATTGAATCCGATATTAGAACCGATATTCAAAAACCGATGTTGAATCCGATATTAGAACCGATATTCAAAAACCGATATTGAAAAACAAATATTGAAAAACTGATATCGAAAAACTGATATTGCAAAACCGATATTGAAAAACCGATATTGAATCCGATATTAGAACCGATATTCAAAAACCGATATTGAATCCGATATTAGAACCGATATTCAAAAACCGATATTGAAAAACCTATATCGAAAAACTGATATTGCAAAACCGATATTGAAAAACCGATATTCAATCCGATATTAGAACCGATATTGAAAAACCGATATTGAAAACCCTATATCGAAAAACTGATATTGCAAAACCGATATTGAAAAACCGATATTGAATCCGATATTAGAACCGATATTGAAAAACCGATATTGAAAAACCTATATTGAAAAACCGATATTGAAAAACAAATTTTGAAAAACTGATATCGAAAAACTGATATTGCAAAACCGATATTGAAAAACCGATATTGAATCCGATATTAGAACCGATATTCAAAAACTGATATTGAAAAACCGATATTGAAAAACCGATATTGAAAAACCGATATTGAATCCGATATTAGAACCGATATTGAAAAACCGATATTGAAAAACAAATTTTGAAAAACTGATATCGAAAAACTGATATTGCAAAACCGATATTGAAAAACCGATATTGAATCCGTTATTAGAACCGATATTGAAAAACCGATATTTAATTCGATATTAGAACCGATATTCAAAAACCGATACTGAATCCGATATTAGAACCGATATTCAAAAACCGATATTGAAAACCAAATATTGAAAA
The DNA here is from genome assembly GCF_050908995.1 of Andrena cerasifolii. NCBI lineage: Eukaryota > Metazoa > Arthropoda > Insecta > Hymenoptera > Andrenidae > Andrena > Andrena cerasifolii. Next base: position 1,641 of record NW_027484986.1, read on the forward strand.
ACTGATATTGAAAAACCGATATTGAAAAACCGATATTGAAAAACAAATATTGAAAAACAAATATTGAAAAACAAATATTGAAAAACCGATATTGAAAAACCGTTATTGAATCCGATATTAGAACCGATATTGAAAAACCGATATTGAAAAACAAATATTGAAAAACTGATATCGAAAAACTGATATTGCAAAACCGATATTGAAAAACCGATATTGAATCCGATATTAGAACCGATATTCAAAAACCGATATTGAAAAACCTATATCGAAAAACTGATATTGCAAAACCGATATTGAAAAACCGATATTTAATTCGATATTAGAACCGATATTCAAAAACCGATACTGAATCCGATATTAGAACCGATATTCAAAAACCGATATTGAAAAACAAATATTGAAAAACTGATATTGAAAAACCGATATTGAAAAACCGATATTGAAAAACCGATATTGAATCCGATATTAGAACCGATATTGAAAAACCGATATTGAAAAACCTATATCGAAAAACTGATATCGAAAAACTGATATTGCAAAACCGATATTGAAAAACCGATATTGAATCCGATATTAGAACCGATATTCAAAAACCGATATTGAATCCGATATTAGAACCGATATTCAAAAACCGATATTGAAAAACCGATATTGAAAAACCTATATCGAAAAACTGATATTGCAAAACCGTAATTGAAAAACCGATATTGAATCCGATATTAGAACCGATATTGAAAAACCGATATTGAAAAACCTATATCGAAAAACTGATATTGCAAAACCGATATTGAAAAACCGATATTGCAAAACCGATATTGAATCCGATATTAGAACCGATATTCAAAAACCGATGTTGAATCCGATATTAGAACCGATATTCAAAAACCGATATTGAAAAACAAATATTGAAAAACTGATATCGAAAAACTGATATTGCAAAACCGATATTGAAAAACCGATATTGAATCCGATATTAGAACCGATATTCAAAAACCGATATTGAATCCGATATTAGAACCGATATTCAAAAACCGATATTGAAAAACCTATATCGAAAAACTGATATTGCAAAACCGATATTGAAAAACCGATATTGAATCCGATATTAGAACCGATATTCAAAAACCGATATTGAAAAACCTATATCGAAAAACTGATATTGCAAAACCGATATTGAAAAACCGATATTTAATTCGATATTAGAACCGATATTCAAAAACCGATACTGAATCCGATATTAGAACCGATATTCAAAAACCGATATTGAAAAACAAATATTGAAAAACTGATATTGAAAAACCGATATTGAAAAACCGATATTGAAAAACCGATATTGAAAAACCGATATTGAATCCGATATTAGAACCGATATTGAAAAACCGATATTGAAAAACCTATATCGAAAAACTGATATCGAAAAACTGATATTGCAAAACCGATATTGAAAAACCGATATTGAATCCGATATTAGAACCGATATTCAAAAACCGATATTGAATCCGATATTAGAACCGATATTCAAAAACCGATATTGAAAAACCGATATTGAAAAACCTATATCGAAAAACTGATATTGCAAAACCGTAATTGAAAAACCGATATTGAATCCGATATTAGAACCGATATTGAAAAACCGATATTGAAAAACCTATATCGAAAAACTGATATTGCAAAACCGATATTGAAAAACCGATATTGCAAAACCGATATTGAATCCGATATTAGAACCGATATTCAAAAACCGATGTTGAATCCGATATTAGAACCGATATTCAAAAACCGATATTGAAAAACAAATATTGAAAAACTGATATCGAAAAACTGATATTGCAAAACCGATATTGAAAAACCGATATTGAATCCGATATTAGAACCGATATTCAAAAACCGATATTGAAAAACCTGTATCGAAAAACTGATATTGCAAAACCGATATTGAAAAACCGATATTGAATCCGATATTAGAACCGATATTGAAAAACCGATATTGAAAAACCTATATCGAAAAACTGATATTGCAAAACCGATATTGAAAAACCGATATTTAATTCGATATTAGAACCGATATTCAAAAACCGATACTGAATCCGATATTAGAACCGATATTCAAAAACCGATATTGAAAACCAAATATTGAAAAACTGATATTGAAAAACCGATATTAAAAAACCGATATTGAAAAACCGATATTGAAAAACAAATATTGAAAAACCGATATTGAATCCGATATTAGAACCGATATTCAAAAACCGATGTTGAATCCGATATTAGAACCGATATTGAAAAACCGATATTGAAAAACCTATATCGAAAAACTGATATTGCAAAACCGATATTGAAAAACCGATATTGAATCCGATATTAGAACCGATATTGAAAAACAAATATTGAAAAACTGATATCGAAAAACTGATATTGCAAAACCGATATTGAAAAACCGATATTGAATCCGATATTAGAACCGATATTGAAAAACCGATGTTGAATCCGATATTAGAACCGATATTGAAAAACCGATATTGAAAAACCTATATCGAAAAACTGATATTGCAAAACCGATATTGAAAAACCGATATTGAATCCGATATTAGAACCGATATTCAAAAACCGATATTGAAAAACCTATATCGAAAAACTGATATTGCAAAACCGATATTGAAAAACCGATATTGAATCCGATATTAGAACCGATATTCAAAAACCGATATTGAAAAACCTATATCGAAAAACTGATATTGCAAAACCGATATTGAAAAACCAATATTTAATTCGATATTAGAACGGATATTCAAAAACCGATACTGAATCCGATATTAGAACCGATATTCAAAAACCGATATTGAAAAACAAATATTGAAAAACTGATATTGAAAAACCGATATTGAAAAACCGATATTGAAAAACCGATATTGAAAAACCGATATTGAATCCGATATTAGAACCGATATTGAAAAACCGATATTGAAAAACCTATATCGAAAAACTGATATCGAAAAACTGATATTGCAAAACCGATATTGAAAAACCGATACTGAATCCGATATTAGAACCGATATTCAAAAACCGATATTGAATCCGATATTAGAACCGATATTCAAAAACCGATATTCAAAAACCGATATTGAAAAACCTATATCGAAAAACTGATATTGCAAAACCGTAATTGAAAAACCGATATTGAATCCGATATTAGAACCGATATTGAAAAACCGATATTGAAAAACCTATATCGAAAAACTGATATTGCAAAACCGATATTGAAAAACCGATATTGCAAAACCGATATTGAATCCGATATTAGAACCGATGTTGAATCCGATATTAGAACCGATATTCAAAAACCGATATTGAAAAACAAATACTGAAAAACTGATATAGAAAAACTGATATTGCAAAACCGATATTGAAAAACCGATATTGAATCCGATATTAGAACCGATATTCAAAAACCGATATTGAAAAACCTATATCGAAAAACTGATATTGCAAAACCGATATTGAAAAACCGATATTGAATCCGATATTAGAACCGATATTGAAAAACCGATATTGAAAAACCTATATCGAAAAACTGATATTGCAAAACCGATATTGAAAAACCGATATTGAATCCGATATTAGAACCGATATTGAAAAACCGATATTGAAAAACCTATATCGAAAAACTGATATTGCAAAACCGATATTGAAAAACCGATATTTAATTCGATATTAGAACCGATATTCAAAAACCGATACTGAATCCGATATTAGAACCGATATTGAAAAACCGATATTGAAAAACCTATATCGAAAAACTGATATTGCAAAACCGATATTGAAAAACCGATATTGAATCCGATATTAGAACCGATATTGAAAAACCGATATTGAAAAACCTATATCGAACAACTGATATTGCAAAACCGATATTGAATCCGATATTAGAACCGATATTCAAAAACCGATGTTGAATCCGATATTAGAACCGATATTGAAAAACCTATATCGAAAAACTGATATTGCAAAACCGATATTGAAAAACCGATATTTAATTCGATATTAGAACCGATATTCAAAAACCGATACTGAATCCGATATTAGAACCGATATTCAAAAACCGATATTGAAAAACAAATATTGAAAAACCGATATTGAAAAACCTATATCGAAAAACTGATATTGCAAAACCGATATTGAAAAACCGATATTTAATTCGATATTAGAACCGATATTCAAAAACCGATACTGAATCCGATATTAGAACCGATATTCAAAAACCGATATGGAAAAACAAATATTGAAAAACTGATATTGAAAAACCGATATTGAAAAACCGATATTGAAAAACCGATATTGAAAAACCGATATTGAATCCGATATTAGAACCGATATTGAAAAACCGATATTGAAAAACCTATATCGAAAAACTGATATCGAAAAACTGATATTGCAAAACCGATATTGAAAAACCGATATTGAAAAACCGATATTGAAAAACCTATATCGAAAAACTGATATTGCAAAACCGATATTGAAAAACCGATATTGCAAAACCGATATTGAATCCGATATTAGAACCGATATTCAAAAACCGATGTTGAATCCGATATTAGAACCGATATTCAAAAACCGATGTTGAATCCGATATTAGAACCGATATTCAAAAACCGATATTGAAAAACAAATTTTGAAAAACTGATATCGAAAAACTGATATTGCAAAACCGATATTGAAAAACCGATATTGAATCCGATATTAGAACCTATATTCAAAAACCGATATTGAATCCGATATTAGAACCGATATTCAAAAACCGATATTGAAAAACCTATATCGAAAAACTGATATTGCAAAACCGATATTGAAAAACCGATATTGAATCCGATATTAGAACCGATATTGAAAAACCGATATTGAAAAACCTATATCGAAAAACTGATATTGCAAAACCGATATTGAAAAACCGATATTGAATCCGATATTAGAACCGATATTCAAAAACCGATATTGAATCCGATATTAGAACCGATATTCAAAAACCGATATTGAATCCGATATTAGAACCGATATTCAAAAACCGATGTTGAATCCGATATTAGAACCGATATTCAAAAACCGATATTGAAAAACAAATATTGAAAAACTGATATCGAAAAACTGATATTGCAAAACCGATATTGAAAAACCGATATTGAATCCGATATTAGAACCGATATTCAAAAACCGATATTGAATCCGATATTAGAACCGATATTCAAAAACCGATATTGAAAAACCTATATCGAAAAACTGATATTGCAAAACCGATATTGAAAAACCGATATTGAATCCGATATTAGAACCGATATTCAAAAACCGATATTGAAAAACCTATATCGAAAAACTGATATTGCAAAACCGATATTGAAAAACCGATATTGAATCCGATATTAGAACCGATATTCAAAAACCGATATTGAAAAACCTATATCGAAAAACTGATATTGCAAAACCGATATTGAAAAACCGATATTTAATTCGATATTAGAACCGATATTCAAAAACCGATACTGAATCCGATATTAGAACCGATATTCAAAAACCGATATTGAAAAACAAATATTGAAAAACTGATATTGAAAAACCGATATTGAAAAACCGATATTGAAAAACCGATATTGAAAAACCGATATTGAATCCGATATTAGAACCGATATTGAAAAACCGATATTGAAAAACCTATATCGAAAAACTGATATCGAAAAACTGATATTGCAAAACCGATATTGAAAAACCGATATTGAATCCGATATTAGAACCGATATTCAAAAACCGATATTGAATCCGATATTAGAACCGATATTCAAAAACCGATATTGAAAAACCGATATTGAAAAACCTATATCGAAAAACTGATATTGCAAAACCGTAATTGAAAAACCGATATTGAATCCGATATTAGAACCGATATTGAAAAACCGATATTGAAAAACCTATATCGAAAAACTGATATTGCAAAACCGATATTGAAAAACCGATATTGCAAAACCGATATTGAATCCGATATTAGAACCGATATTCAAAAACCGATGTTGAATCCGATATTAGAACCGATATTCAAAAACCGATATTGAAAAACAAATATTGAAAAACTGATATCGAAAAACTGATATTGCAAAACCGATATTGAAAAACCGATATTGAATCCGATATTAGAACCGATATTCAAAAACCGATATTGAAAAACCTATATCGAAAAACTGATATTGCAAAACCGATATTGAAAAACCGATATTGAATCCGATATTAGAACCGATATTGAAAAACCGATATTGAAAAACCTATATCGAAAAACTGATATTGCAAAACCGATATTGAAAAACCGATATTTAATTCGATATTAGAACCGATATTCAAAAACCGATACTGAATCCGATATTAGAACCGATATTCAAAAACCGATATTGAAAACCAAATATTGAAAAACTGATATTGAAAAACCGATATTAAAAAACCGATATTGAAAAACCGATATTGAAAAACAAATATTGAAAAACCGATATTGAATCCGATATTAGAACCGATATTGCAAAACCGATATTGAAAAACCGATATTGAATCCGATATTAGAACCGATATTGAAAAACAAATATTGAAAAACTGATATCGAAAAACTGATATTGCAAAACCGATATTGAAAAACCGATATTGAATCCGATATTAGAACCGATATTGAAAAACCGATGTTGAATCCGATATTAGAACCGATATTGAAAAACCGATATTGAAAAACCTATATCGAAAAACAGATATTGCAAAACCGATATTGAAAAACCGATATTGAATCCGATATTAGAACCGATATTCAAAAACCGATATTGAAAAACCTATATCGAAAAACTGATATTGCAAAACCGATATTGAAAAACCGATATTGAATCCGATATTAGAACCGATATTCAAAAACCGATATTGAAAAACCTATATCGAAAAACTGATATTGCAAAACCGATATTGAAAAACCAATATTTAATTCGATATTAGAACGGATATTCAAAAACCGATACTGAATCCGATATTAGAACCGATATTCAAAAACCGATATTGAAAAACAAATATTGAAAAACTGATATTGAAAAACCGATATTGAAAAACCGATATTGAAAAACCGATATTGAAAAACCGATATTGAATCCGATATTAGAACCGATATTGAAAAACCGATATTGAAAAACCTATATCGAAAAACTGATATCGAAAAACTGATATTGCAAAACCGATATTGAAAAACCGATACTGAATCCGATATTAGAACCGATATTCAAAAACCGATATTGAAAAACAAATATTGAAAAACTGATATCGAAAAACTGATATTGCAAAACCGATATTGAAAAACCGATATTGAATCCGATATTAGAACCGATATTAGAACCGATATTGAAAAACCGATATTGAAAAACCTATATCGAAAAACTGATATTGCAAAACCGATATTGAAAAACCGATATTGAATCCGATATTAGAACCGATATTGAAAAACCGATATTGAAAAACCTATATCGAACAACTGATATTGCAAAACCGATATTGAATCCGATATTAGAACCGATATTCAAAAACCGATGTTGAATCCGATATTAGAACCGATATTGAAAAACCTATATCGAAAAACTGATATTGCAAAACCGATATTGAAAAACCGATATTTAATTCGATATTAGAACCGATATTCAAAAACCGATACTGAATCCGATATTAGAACCGATATTCAAAAACCGATATTGAAAAACAAATATTGAAAAACCGATATTGAAAAACCTATATCGAAAAACTGATATTGCAAAACCGATATTGAAAAACCGATATTTAATTCGATATTAGAACCGATATTCAAAAACCGATACTGAATCCGATATTAGAACCGATATTCAAAAACCGATATGGAAAAACAAATATTGAAAAACTGATATTGAAAAACCGATATTGAAAAACCGATATTGAAAAACCGATATTGAAAAACCGATATTGAATCCGATATTAGAACCGATATTGAAAAACCGATATTGAAAAACCTATATCGAAAAACTGATATCGAAAAACTGATATTGCAAAACCGATATTGAAAAACCGATATTGAAAAACCGATATTGAAAAACCTATATCGAAAAACTGATATTGCAAAACCGATATTGAAAAACCGATATTGCAAAACCGATATTGAATCCGATATTAGAACCGATATTCAAAAACCGATGTTGAATCCGATATTAGAACCGATATTCAAAAACCGATGTTGAATCCGATATTAGAACCGATATTCAAAAACCGATATTGAAAAACAAATTTTGAAAAACTGATATCGAAAAACTGATATTGCAAAACCGATATTGAAAAACCGATATTGAATCCGATATTAGAACCTATATTCAAAAACCGATATTGAATCCGATATTAGAACCGATATTCAAAAACCGATATTGAAAAACCTATATCGAAAAACTGATATTGCAAAACCGATATTGAAAAACCGATATTGAATCCGATATTAGAACCGATATTGAAAAACCGATATTGAAAAACCTATATCGAAAAACTGATATTGCAAAACCGATATTGAAAAACCGATATTGAATCCGATATTAGAACCGATATTCAAAAACCGATATTGAATCCGATATTAGAACCGATATTCAAAAACCGATATTGAATCCGATATTAGAACCGATATTCAAAAACCGATGTTGAATCCGATATTAGAACCGATATTCAAAAACCGATATTGAAAAACAAATATTGAAAAACTGATATCGAAAAACTGATATTGCAAAACCGATATTGAAAAACCGATATTGAATCCGATATTAGAACCGATATTCAAAAACCGATATTGAATCCGATATTAGAACCGATATTCAAAAACCGATATTGAAAAACCTATATCGAAAAACTGATATTGCAAAACCGATATTGAAAAACCGATATTGAATCCGATATTAGAACCGATATTGAAAAACCGATATTGAAAAACCTATATCGAAAAACTGATATTGCAAAACCGATATTGAAAAACCGATATTGAATCCGATATTAGAACCGATATTGAAAAACCGATATTGAAAAACCTATATCGAAAAACTGATATTGCAAAACCGATATTGAAAAACCGATATTTAATTCGATATTAGAACCGATATTCAAAAACCGATACTGAATCCGATATTAGAACCGATATTCAAAAACCGATATTGAAAACCAAATATTGAAAAACTGATATTGAAAAACCGATATTGAAAAACCGATATTGAAAAACCGATATTGAAAAACAAATATTGAAAAACCGATATTGAATCCGATATTAGAACCGATATTCAAAAACCGATGTTGAATCCGATATTAGAACCGATATTGAAAAACCGATATTGAAAAACCTATATCGAAAAATTGATATTGCAAAACCGATATTGAAAAACCGATATTGAATCCGATATTATAACCGATATTGAAAAACAAATATTGAAAAACTGATATCGAAAAACTGATATTGCAAAACCGATATTGAAAAACCGATATTGAATCCGATATTAGAACCGATATTGAAAAACCGATGTTGAATCCGATATTAGAACCGATATTGAAAAACCGATATTGAAAAACCTATATCGAAAAACTGATATTGCAAAACCGATATTGAAAAACCGATATTGAATCCGATATTAGAACCGATATTGAAAAACCGATATTGAAAAACCTATATCGAAAAACTGATATTGCAAAACCGATATTGAAAAACCGATATTGAATCCGATATTAGAACCGATATTGAAAAACCGATATTGAAAAACCTATATCGAAAAACTGATATCGAAAAACTGATATTGCAAAACCGATATTGAAAAACCAATATTTAATTCGATATTAGAACCGATATTGAAAAACCGATATTGAAAAACCTATATCGAAAAACTGATATTGCAAAACCGATATTGAAAAACCGATATTGCAAAACCGATATTGAATCCGATATTAGAACCGATGTTGAATCCGATATTAGAACCGATATTCAAAAACCGATATTCAAAAACAAATACTGAAAAACTGATATAGAAAAACTGATATTGCAAAACCGATATTGAAAAACCGATATTGAATCCGATATTAGAACCGATATTGAAAAACCGATGTTGAATCCGATATTAGAACCGATATTGAAAAACCGATATTGAAAAACCTATATCGAAAAACTGATATTGCAAAACCGATATTGAAAAACCGATATTGAATCCGATAGTAGAACCGATATTCAAAAACCGATATTGAAAAACCTATATCGAAAAACTGATATTGCAAAACCGATATTGAAAAACCGATATTGAATCCGATATTAGAACCGATATTCAAAAACCGATATTGAAAAACCTATATCGAAAAACTGATATTGCAAAACCGATATTGAAAAACCAATATTTAATTCGATATTAGAACGGATATTCAAAAACCGATACTGAATCCGATATTAGAACCGATATTCAAAAACCGATATTGAAAAACAAATATTGAAAAACTGATATTGAAAAACCGATATTGAAAAACCGATATTGAAAAACCGATATTGAAAAACCGATATTGAATCCGATATTAGAACCGATATTGAAATACCGATATTGAAAAACCTATATCGAAAAACTGATATCGAAAAACTGATATTGCAAAACCGATATTGAAAAACCGATACTGAATCCGATATTAGAACCGATATTGAAAAACCGATATTGAAAAACCTATATCGAAAAACTGATATTGCAAAACCGATATTGAAAAACCGATATTGCAAAACCGATATTGAATCCGATATTAGAACCGATGTTGAATCCGATATTAGAACCGATATTCAAAAACCGATATTGAAAAACAAATACTGAAAAACTGATATAGATAAACTGATATTGCAAAACCGATATTGAAAAACCGATATTGAATCCGATATTAGAACCGATATTCAAAAACCGATATTGAAAAACCTATATCGAAAAACTGATATTGCAAAACCGATACTGAAAAACCGATATTGAATCCGATATTAGAACCGAAATTGAAAAACCGATATTGAAAAACCTATATCGAAAAACTGATATTGCAAAACCGATATTGAAAAACCGATATTGAATCCGATATTAGAACCGATATTGAAAAACCGATATTGAAAAACCTATATCGAAAAACTGATATTGCAAAACCGATATTGAAAAACCGATATTTAATTCGATATTAGAACCGATATTCAAAAACCGATACTGAATCCGATATTAGAACCGATATTGAAAAACCGATATTGAAAAACCTATATCGAAAAACTGATATTGCAAAACCGATATTGAAAAACCGATATTGAATCCGATATTAGAACCGATATTGAAAAACCGATATTGAAAAACCTATATCGAACAACTGATATTGCAAAACCGATATTGAATCCGATATTAGAACCGATATTCAAAAACCGATGTTGAATCCGATATTAGAACCGATATTGAAAAACCTATATCGAAAAACTGATATTGCAAAACCGATATTGAAAAACCGATATTTAATTCGATATTAGAACCGATATTCAAAAACCGATACTGAATCCGATATTAGAACCGATATTCAAAAACCGATATTGAAAAACAAATATTGAAAAACCGATATTGAAAAACCTATATCGAAAAACTGATATTGCAAAACCGATATTGAAAAACCGATATTTAATTCGATATTAGAACCGATATTCAAAAACCGATACTGAATCCGATATTAGAACCGATATTCAAAAACCGATATGGAAAAACAAATATTGAAAAACTGATATTGAAAAACCGATATTGAAAAACCGATATTGAAAAACCGATATTGAAAAACCGATATTGAATCCGATATTAGAACCGATATTGAAAAACCGATATTGAAAAACCTATATCGAAAAACTGATATCGAAAAACTGATATTGCAAAACCGATATTGAAAAACCGATATTGAAAAACCGATATTGAAAAACCTATATCGAAAAACTGATATTGCAAAACCGATATTGAAAAACCGATATTGCAAAACCGATATTGAATCCGATATTAGAACCGATATTCAAAAACCGATGTTGAATCCGATATTAGAACCGATATTCAAAAACCGATATTGAAAAACAAATTTTGAAAAACTGATATCGAAAAACTGATATTGCAAAACCGATATTGAAAAACCGATATTGAATCCGATATTAGAACCTATATTCAAAAACCGATATTGAATCCGATATTAGAACCGATATTCAAAAACCGATATTGAAAAACCTATATCGAAAAACTGATATTGCAAAACCGATATTGAAAAACCGATATTGAATCCGATATTAGAACCGATATTGAAAAACCGATATTGAAAAACCTATATCGAAAAACTGATATTGCAAAACCGATATTGAAAAACCGATATTGAATCCGATATTAGAACCGATATTCAAAAACCGATATTGAATCCGATATTAGAACCGATATTCAAAAACCGATATTGAATCCGATATTAGAACCGATATTCAAAAACCGATGTTGAATCCGATATTAGAACCGATATTCAAAAACCGATATTGAAAAACAAATATTGAAAAACTGATATCGAAAAACTGATATTGCAAAACCGATATTGAAAAACCGATATTGAATCCGATATTAGAACCGATATTCAAAAACCGATATTGAATCCGATATTAGAACCGATATTCAAAAACCGATATTGAAAAACCTATATCTAAAAACTGATATTGCAAAACCGATATTGAAAAACCGATATTGAAAAACCGATATTGAAAAACCTATATCGAAAAACTGATATTGCAAAACCGATATTGAAAAACCGATATTGCAAAACCGATATTGAATCCGATATTAGAACCGATATTCAAAAACCGATGTTGAATCCGATATTAGAACCGATATTCAAAAACCGATGTTGAATCCGATATTAGAACCGATATTCAAAAACCGATATTGAAAAACAAATTTTGAAAAACTGATATCGAAAAACTGATATTGCAAAACCGATATTGAAAAACCGATATTGAATCCGATATTAGAACCTATATTCAAAAACCGATATTGAATCCGATATTAGAACCGATATTCAAAAACCGATATTGAAAAACCTATATCGAAAAGCTGATATTGCAAAACCGATATTGAAAAACCGATATTGAATCCGATATTAGAACCGATATTGAAAAACCGATATTGAAAAACCTATATCGAAAAACTGATATTGCAAAACCGATATTGAAAAACCGATATTGAATCCGATATTAGAACCGATATTCAAAAACCGATATTGAATCCGATATTAGAACCGATATTCAAAAACCGATATTGAATCCGATATTAGAACCGATATTCAAAAACCGATGTTGAATCCGATATTAGAACCGATATTCAAAAACCGATATTGAAAAACAAATATTGAAAAACTGATATCGAAAAACTGATATTGCAAAACCGATATTGAAAAACCGATATTGAATCCGATATTAGAACCGATATTCAAAAACCGATATTGAATCCGATATTAGAACCGATATTCAAAAACCGATATTGAAAAACCTATATCGAAAAACTGATATTGCAAAACCGATATTGAAAAACCGATATTCAATCCGATATTAGAACCGATATTGAAAAACCGATATTGAAAACCCTATATCGAAAAACTGATATTGCAAAACCGATATTGAAAAACCGATATTGAATCCGATATTAGAACCGATATTGAAAAACCGATATTGAAAAACCTATATTGAAAAACCGATATTGAAAAACAAATTTTGAAAAACTGATATCGAAAAACTGATATTGCAAAACCGATATTGAAAAACCGATATTGAATCCGATATTAGAACCGATATTCAAAAACTGATATTGAAAAACCGATATTGAAAAACCGATATTGAAAAACCGATATTGAATCCGATATTAGAACCGATATTGAAAAACCGATATTGAAAAACAAATTTTGAAAAACTGATATCGAAAAACTGATATTGCAAAACCGATATTGAAAAACCGATATTGAATCCGTTATTAGAACCGATATTGAAAAACCGATATTTAATTCGATATTAGAACCGATATTCAAAAACCGATACTGAATCCGATATTAGAACCGATATTCAAAAACCGATATTGAAAACCAAATATTGAAAAACTGATATTGAAAAACCGATATTGAAAAACCGATATTGAAAAACAAATATTGAAAAACAAATATTGAAAAACAAATATTGAAAAACCGATATTGAAAAACCGTTATTGAATCCGATATTAGAACCGATATTGAAAAACCGATATTGAAAAACAAATATTGAAAAACTGATATCGAAAAACTGATATTGCAAAACCGATATTGAAAAACCGATATTGAATCCGATATTAGAACCGATATTCAAAAACCGATATTGAAAAACCTATATCGAAAAACTGATATTGCAAAACCGATATTGAAAAACCGATATTTAATTCGATATTAGAACCGATATTCAAAAACCGATACTGAATCCGATATTAGAACCGATATTCAAAAACCGATATTGAAAAACAAATATTGAAAAACTGATATTGAAAAACCGATATTGAAAAACCGATATTGAAAAACCGATATTGAATCCGATATTAGAACCGATATTGAAAAACCGATATTGAAAAACCTATATCGAAAAACTGATATCGAAAAACTGATATTGCAAAACCGATATTGAAAAACCGATATTGAATCCGATATTAGAACCGATATTCAAAAACCGATATTGAATCCGATATTAGAACCGATATTCAAAAACCGATATTGAAAAACCGATATTGAAAAACCTATATCGAAAAACTGATATTGCAAAACCGTAATTGAAAAACCGATATTGAATCCGATATTAGAACCGATATTGAAAAACCGATATTGAAAAACCTATATCGAAAAACTGATATTGCAAAACCGATATTGAAAAACCGATATTGCAAAACCGATATTGAATCCGATATTAGAACCGATATTCAAAAACCGATGTTGAATCCGATATTAGAACCGATATTCAAAAACCGATATTGAAAAACAAATATTGAAAAACTGATATCGAAAAACTGATATTGCAAAACCGATATTGAAAAACCGATATTGAATCCGATATTAGAACCGATATTCAAAAACCGATATTGAATCCGATATTAGAACCGATATTCAAAAACCGATATTGAAAAACCTATATCGAAAAACTGATATTGCAAAACCGATATTGAAAAACCGATATTGAATCCGATATTAGAACCGATATTCAAAAACCGATATTGAAAAACCTATATCGAAAAACTGATATTGCAAAACCGATATTGAAAAACCGATATTTAATTCGATATTAGAACCGATATTCAAAAACCGATACTGAATCCGATATTAGAACCGATATTCAAAAACCGATATTGAAAAACAAATATTGAAAAACTGATATTGAAAAACCGATATTGAAAAACCGATATTGAAAAACCGATATTGAAAAACCGATATTGAATCCGATATTAGAACCGATATTGAAAAACCGATATTGAAAAACCTATATCGAAAAACTGATATCGAAAAACTGATATTGCAAAACCGATATTGAAAAACCGATATTGAATCCGATATTAGAACCGATATTCAAAAACCGATATTGAATCCGATATTAGAACCGATATTCAAAAACCGATATTGAAAAACCGATATTGAAAAACCTATATCGAAAAACTGATATTGCAAAACCGTAATTGAAAAACCGATATTGAATCCGATATTAGAACCGATATTGAAAAACCGATATTGAAAAACCTATATCGAAAAACTGATATTGCAAAACCGATATTGAAAAACCGATATTGCAAAACCGATATTGAATCCGATATTAGAACCGATATTCAAAAACCGATGTTGAATCCGATATTAGAACCGATATTCAAAAACCGATATTGAAAAACAAATATTGAAAAACTGATATCGAAAAACTGATATTGCAAAACCGATATTGAAAAACCGATATTGAATCCGATATTAGAACCGATATTCAAAAACCGATATTGAAAAACCTGTATCGAAAAACTGATATTGCAAAACCGATATTGAAAAACCGATATTGAATCCGATATTAGAACCGATATTGAAAAACCGATATTGAAAAACCTATATCGAAAAACTGATATTGCAAAACCGATATTGAAAAACCGATATTTAATTCGATATTAGAACCGATATTCAAAAACCGATACTGAATCCGATATTAGAACCGATATTCAAAAACCGATATTGAAAACCAAATATTGAAAAACTGATATTGAAAAACCGATATTAAAAAACCGATATTGAAAAACCGATATTGAAAAACAAATATTGAAAAACCGATATTGAATCCGATATTAGAACCGATATTCAAAAACCGATGTTGAATCCGATATTAGAACCGATATTGAAAAACCGATATTGAAAAACCTATATCGAAAAACTGATATTGCAAAACCGATATTGAAAAACCGATATTGAATCCGATATTAGAACCGATATTGAAAAACAAATATTGAAAAACTGATATCGAAAAACTGATATTGCAAAACCGATATTGAAAAACCGATATTGAATCCGATATTAGAACCGATATTGAAAAACCGATGTTGAATCCGATATTAGAACCGATATTGAAAAACCGATATTGAAAAACCTATATCGAAAAACTGATATTGCAAAACCGATATTGAAAAACCGATATTGAATCCGATATTAGAACCGATATTCAAAAACCGATATTGAAAAACCTATATCGAAAAACTGATATTGCAAAACCGATATTGAAAAACCGATATTGAATCCGATATTAGAACCGATATTCAAAAACCGATATTGAAAAACCTATATCGAAAAACTGATATTGCAAAACCGATATTGAAAAACCAATATTTAATTCGATATTAGAACGGATATTCAAAAACCGATACTGAATCCGATATTAGAACCGATATTCAAAAACCGATATTGAAAAACAAATATTGAAAAACTGATATTGAAAAACCGATATTGAAAAACCGATATTGAAAAACCGATATTGAAAAACCGATATTGAATCCGATATTAGAACCGATATTGAAAAACCGATATTGAAAAACCTATATCGAAAAACTGATATCGAAAAACTGATATTGCAAAACCGATATTGAAAAACCGATACTGAATCCGATATTAGAACCGATATTCAAAAACCGATATTGAATCCGATATTAGAACCGATATTCAAAAACCGATATTCAAAAACCGATATTGAAAAACCTATATCGAAAAACTGATATTGCAAAACCGTAATTGAAAAACCGATATTGAATCCGATATTAGAACCGATATTGAAAAACCGATATTGAAAAACCTATATCGAAAAACTGATATTGCAAAACCGATATTGAAAAACCGATATTGCAAAACCGATATTGAATCCGATATTAGAACCGATGTTGAATCCGATATTAGAACCGATATTCAAAAACCGATATTGAAAAACAAATACTGAAAAACTGATATAGAAAAACTGATATTGCAAAACCGATATTGAAAAACCGATATTGAATCCGATATTAGAACCGATATTCAAAAACCGATATTGAAAAACCTATATCGAAAAACTGATATTGCAAAACCGATATTGAAAAACCGATATTGAATCCGATATTAGAACCGATATTGAAAAACCGATATTGAAAAACCTATATCGAAAAACTGATATTGCAAAACCGATATTGAAAAACCGATATTGAATCCGATATTAGAACCGATATTGAAAAACCGATATTGAAAAACCTATATCGAAAAACTGATATTGCAAAACCGATATTGAAAAACCGATATTTAATTCGATATTAGAACCGATATTCAAAAACCGATACTGAATCCGATATTAGAACCGATATTGAAAAACCGATATTGAAAAACCTATATCGAAAAACTGATATTGCAAAACCGATATTGAAAAACCGATATTGAATCCGATATTAGAACCGATATTGAAAAACCGATATTGAAAAACCTATATCGAACAACTGATATTGCAAAACCGATATTGAATCCGATATTAGAACCGATATTCAAAAACCGATGTTGAATCCGATATTAGAACCGATATTGAAAAACCTATATCGAAAAACTGATATTGCAAAACCGATATTGAAAAACCGATATTTAATTCGATATTAGAACCGATATTCAAAAACCGATACTGAATCCGATATTAGAACCGATATTCAAAAACCGATATTGAAAAACAAATATTGAAAAACCGATATTGAAAAACCTATATCGAAAAACTGATATTGCAAAACCGATATTGAAAAACCGATATTTAATTCGATATTAGAACCGATATTCAAAAACCGATACTGAATCCGATATTAGAACCGATATTCAAAAACCGATATGGAAAAACAAATATTGAAAAACTGATATTGAAAAACCGATATTGAAAAACCGATATTGAAAAACCGATATTGAAAAACCGATATTGAATCCGATATTAGAACCGATATTGAAAAACCGATATTGAAAAACCTATATCGAAAAACTGATATCGAAAAACTGATATTGCAAAACCGATATTGAAAAACCGATATTGAAAAACCGATATTGAAAAACCTATATCGAAAAACTGATATTGCAAAACCGATATTGAAAAACCGATATTGCAAAACCGATATTGAATCCGATATTAGAACCGATATTCAAAAACCGATGTTGAATCCGATATTAGAACCGATATTCAAAAACCGATGTTGAATCCGATATTAGAACCGATATTCAAAAACCGATATTGAAAAACAAATTTTGAAAAACTGATATCGAAAAACTGATATTGCAAAACCGATATTGAAAAACCGATATTGAATCCGATATTAGAACCTATATTCAAAAACCGATATTGAATCCGATATTAGAACCGATATTCAAAAACCGATATTGAAAAACCTATATCGAAAAACTGATATTGCAAAACCGATATTGAAAAACCGATATTGAATCCGATATTAGAACCGATATTGAAAAACCGATATTGAAAAACCTATATCGAAAAACTGATATTGCAAAACCGATATTGAAAAACCGATATTGAATCCGATATTAGAACCGATATTCAAAAACCGATATTGAATCCGATATTAGAACCGATATTCAAAAACCGATATTGAATCCGATATTAGAACCGATATTCAAAAACCGATGTTGAATCCGATATTAGAACCGATATTCAAAAACCGATATTGAAAAACAAATATTGAAAAACTGATATCGAAAAACTGATATTGCAAAACCGATATTGAAAAACCGATATTGAATCCGATATTAGAACCGATATTCAAAAACCGATATTGAATCCGATATTAGAACCGATATTCAAAAACCGATATTGAAAAACCTATATCGAAAAACTGATATTGCAAAACCGATATTGAAAAACCGATATTGAATCCGATATTAGAACCGATATTCAAAAACCGATATTGAAAAACCTATATCGAAAAACTGATATTGCAAAACCGATATTGAAAAACCGATATTGAATCCGATATTAGAACCGATATTCAAAAACCGATATTGAAAAACCTATATCGAAAAACTGATATTGCAAAACCGATATTGAAAAACCGATATTTAATTCGATATTAGAACCGATATTCAAAAACCGATACTGAATCCGATATTAGAACCGATATTCAAAAACCGATATTGAAAAACAAATATTGAAAAACTGATATTGAAAAACCGATATTGAAAAACCGATATTGAAAAACCGATATTGAAAAACCGATATTGAATCCGATATTAGAACCGATATTGAAAAACCGATATTGAAAAACCTATATCGAAAAACTGATATCGAAAAACTGATATTGCAAAACCGATATTGAAAAACCGATATTGAATCCGATATTAGAACCGATATTCAAAAACCGATATTGAATCCGATATTAGAACCGATATTCAAAAACCGATATTGAAAAACCGATATTGAAAAACCTATATCGAAAAACTGATATTGCAAAACCGTAATTGAAAAACCGATATTGAATCCGATATTAGAACCGATATTGAAAAACCGATATTGAAAAACCTATATCGAAAAACTGATATTGCAAAACCGATATTGAAAAACCGATATTGCAAAACCGATATTGAATCCGATATTAGAACCGATATTCAAAAACCGATGTTGAATCCGATATTAGAACCGATATTCAAAAACCGATATTGAAAAACAAATATTGAAAAACTGATATCGAAAAACTGATATTGCAAAACCGATATTGAAAAACCGATATTGAATCCGATATTAGAACCGATATTCAAAAACCGATATTGAAAAACCTATATCGAAAAACTGATATTGCAAAACCGATATTGAAAAACCGATATTGAATCCGATATTAGAACCGATATTGAAAAACCGATATTGAAAAACCTATATCGAAAAACTGATATTGCAAAACCGATATTGAAAAACCGATATTTAATTCGATATTAGAACCGATATTCAAAAACCGATACTGAATCCGATATTAGAACCGATATTCAAAAACCGATATTGAAAACCAAATATTGAAAAACTGATATTGAAAAACCGATATTAAAAAACCGATATTGAAAAACCGATATTGAAAAACAAATATTGAAAAACCGATATTGAATCCGATATTAGAACCGATATTGCAAAACCGATATTGAAAAACCGATATTGAATCCGATATTAGAACCGATATTGAAAAACAAATATTGAAAAACTGATATCGAAAAACTGATATTGCAAAACCGATATTGAAAAACCGATATTGAATCCGATATTAGAACCGATATTGAAAAACCGATGTTGAATCCGATATTAGAACCGATATTGAAAAACCGATATTGAAAAACCTATATCGAAAAACAGATATTGCAAAACCGATATTGAAAAACCGATATTGAATCCGATATTAGAACCGATATTCAAAAACCGATATTGAAAAACCTATATCGAAAAACTGATATTGCAAAACCGATATTGAAAAACCGATATTGAATCCGATATTAGAACCGATATTCAAAAACCGATATTGAAAAACCTATATCGAAAAACTGATATTGCAAAACCGATATTGAAAAACCAATATTTAATTCGATATTAGAACGGATATTCAAAAACCGATACTGAATCCGATATTAGAACCGATATTCAAAAACCGATATTGAAAAACAAATATTGAAAAACTGATATTGAAAAACCGATATTGAAAAACCGATATTGAAAAACCGATATTGAAAAACCGATATTGAATCCGATATTAGAACCGATATTGAAAAACCGATATTGAAAAACCTATATCGAAAAACTGATATCGAAAAACTGATATTGCAAAACCGATATTGAAAAACCGATACTGAATCCGATATTAGAACCGATATTCAAAAACCGATATTGAAAAACAAATATTGAAAAACTGATATCGAAAAACTGATATTGCAAAACCGATATTGAAAAACCGATATTGAATCCGATATTAGAACCGATATTAGAACCGATATTGAAAAACCGATATTGAAAAACCTATATCGAAAAACTGATATTGCAAAACCGATATTGAAAAACCGATATTGAATCCGATATTAGAACCGATATTGAAAAACCGATATTGAAAAACCTATATCGAACAACTGATATTGCAAAACCGATATTGAATCCGATATTAGAACCGATATTCAAAAACCGATGTTGAATCCGATATTAGAACCGATATTGAAAAACCTATATCGAAAAACTGATATTGCAAAACCGATATTGAAAAACCGATATTTAATTCGATATTAGAACCGATATTCAAAAACCGATACTGAATCCGATATTAGAACCGATATTCAAAAACCGATATTGAAAAACAAATATTGAAAAACCGATATTGAAAAACCTATATCGAAAAACTGATATTGCAAAACCGATATTGAAAAACCGATATTTAATTCGATATTAGAACCGATATTCAAAAACCGATACTGAATCCGATATTAGAACCGATATTCAAAAACCGATATGGAAAAACAAATATTGAAAAACTGATATTGAAAAACCGATATTGAAAAACCGATATTGAAAAACCGATATTGAAAAACCGATATTGAATCCGATATTAGAACCGATATTGAAAAACCGATATTGAAAAACCTATATCGAAAAACTGATATCGAAAAACTGATATTGCAAAACCGATATTGAAAAACCGATATTGAAAAACCGATATTGAAAAACCTATATCGAAAAACTGATATTGCAAAACCGATATTGAAAAACCGATATTGCAAAACCGATATTGAATCCGATATTAGAACCGATATTCAAAAACCGATGTTGAATCCGATATTAGAACCGATATTCAAAAACCGATGTTGAATCCGATATTAGAACCGATATTCAAAAACCGATATTGAAAAACAAATTTTGAAAAACTGATATCGAAAAACTGATATTGCAAAACCGATATTGAAAAACCGATATTGAATCCGATATTAGAACCTATATTCAAAAACCGATATTGAATCCGATATTAGAACCGATATTCAAAAACCGATATTGAAAAACCTATATCGAAAAACTGATATTGCAAAACCGATATTGAAAAACCGATATTGAATCCGATATTAGAACCGATATTGAAAAACCGATATTGAAAAACCTATATCGAAAAACTGATATTGCAAAACCGATATTGAAAAACCGATATTGAATCCGATATTAGAACCGATATTCAAAAACCGATATTGAATCCGATATTAGAACCGATATTCAAAAACCGATATTGAATCCGATATTAGAACCGATATTCAAAAACCGATGTTGAATCCGATATTAGAACCGATATTCAAAAACCGATATTGAAAAACAAATATTGAAAAACTGATATCGAAAAACTGATATTGCAAAACCGATATTGAAAAACCGATATTGAATCCGATATTAGAACCGATATTCAAAAACCGATATTGAATCCGATATTAGAACCGATATTCAAAAACCGATATTGAAAAACCTATATCGAAAAACTGATATTGCAAAACCGATATTGAAAAACCGATATTGAATCCGATATTAGAACCGATATTGAAAAACCGATATTGAAAAACCTATATCGAAAAACTGATATTGCAAAACCGATATTGAAAAACCGATATTGAATCCGATATTAGAACCGATATTGAAAAACCGATATTGAAAAACCTATATCGAAAAACTGATATTGCAAAACCGATATTGAAAAACCGATATTTAATTCGATATTAGAACCGATATTCAAAAACCGATACTGAATCCGATATTAGAACCGATATTCAAAAACCGATATTGAAAACCAAATATTGAAAAACTGATATTGAAAAACCGATATTGAAAAACCGATATTGAAAAACCGATATTGAAAAACAAATATTGAAAAACCGATATTGAATCCGATATTAGAACCGATATTCAAAAACCGATGTTGAATCCGATATTAGAACCGATATTGAAAAACCGATATTGAAAAACCTATATCGAAAAATTGATATTGCAAAACCGATATTGAAAAACCGATATTGAATCCGATATTATAACCGATATTGAAAAACAAATATTGAAAAACTGATATCGAAAAACTGATATTGCAAAACCGATATTGAAAAACCGATATTGAATCCGATATTAGAACCGATATTGAAAAACCGATGTTGAATCCGATATTAGAACCGATATTGAAAAACCGATATTGAAAAACCTATATCGAAAAACTGATATTGCAAAACCGATATTGAAAAACCGATATTGAATCCGATATTAGAACCGATATTGAAAAACCGATATTGAAAAACCTATATCGAAAAACTGATATTGCAAAACCGATATTGAAAAACCGATATTGAATCCGATATTAGAACCGATATTGAAAAACCGATATTGAAAAACCTATATCGAAAAACTGATATCGAAAAACTGATATTGCAAAACCGATATTGAAAAACCAATATTTAATTCGATATTAGAACCGATATTGAAAAACCGATATTGAAAAACCTATATCGAAAAACTGATATTGCAAAACCGATATTGAAAAACCGATATTGCAAAACCGATATTGAATCCGATATTAGAACCGATGTTGAATCCGATATTAGAACCGATATTCAAAAACCGATATTCAAAAACAAATACTGAAAAACTGATATAGAAAAACTGATATTGCAAAACCGATATTGAAAAACCGATATTGAATCCGATATTAGAACCGATATTGAAAAACCGATGTTGAATCCGATATTAGAACCGATATTGAAAAACCGATATTGAAAAACCTATATCGAAAAACTGATATTGCAAAACCGATATTGAAAAACCGATATTGAATCCGATAGTAGAACCGATATTCAAAAACCGATATTGAAAAACCTATATCGAAAAACTGATATTGCAAAACCGATATTGAAAAACCGATATTGAATCCGATATTAGAACCGATATTCAAAAACCGATATTGAAAAACCTATATCGAAAAACTGATATTGCAAAACCGATATTGAAAAACCAATATTTAATTCGATATTAGAACGGATATTCAAAAACCGATACTGAATCCGATATTAGAACCGATATTCAAAAACCGATATTGAAAAACAAATATTGAAAAACTGATATTGAAAAACCGATATTGAAAAACCGATATTGAAAAACCGATATTGAAAAACCGATATTGAATCCGATATTAGAACCGATATTGAAATACCGATATTGAAAAACCTATATCGAAAAACTGATATCGAAAAACTGATATTGCAAAACCGATATTGAAAAACCGATACTGAATCCGATATTAGAACCGATATTGAAAAACCGATATTGAAAAACCTATATCGAAAAACTGATATTGCAAAACCGATATTGAAAAACCGATATTGCAAAACCGATATTGAATCCGATATTAGAACCGATGTTGAATCCGATATTAGAACCGATATTCAAAAACCGATATTGAAAAACAAATACTGAAAAACTGATATAGATAAACTGATATTGCAAAACCGATATTGAAAAACCGATATTGAATCCGATATTAGAACCGATATTCAAAAACCGATATTGAAAAACCTATATCGAAAAACTGATATTGCAAAACCGATACTGAAAAACCGATATTGAATCCGATATTAGAACCGAAATTGAAAAACCGATATTGAAAAACCTATATCGAAAAACTGATATTGCAAAACCGATATTGAAAAACCGATATTGAATCCGATATTAGAACCGATATTGAAAAACCGATATTGAAAAACCTATATCGAAAAACTGATATTGCAAAACCGATATTGAAAAACCGATATTTAATTCGATATTAGAACCGATATTCAAAAACCGATACTGAATCCGATATTAGAACCGATATTGAAAAACCGATATTGAAAAACCTATATCGAAAAACTGATATTGCAAAACCGATATTGAAAAACCGATATTGAATCCGATATTAGAACCGATATTGAAAAACCGATATTGAAAAACCTATATCGAACAACTGATATTGCAAAACCGATATTGAATCCGATATTAGAACCGATATTCAAAAACCGATGTTGAATCCGATATTAGAACCGATATTGAAAAACCTATATCGAAAAACTGATATTGCAAAACCGATATTGAAAAACCGATATTTAATTCGATATTAGAACCGATATTCAAAAACCGATACTGAATCCGATATTAGAACCGATATTCAAAAACCGATATTGAAAAACAAATATTGAAAAACCGATATTGAAAAACCTATATCGAAAAACTGATATTGCAAAACCGATATTGAAAAACCGATATTTAATTCGATATTAGAACCGATATTCAAAAACCGATACTGAATCCGATATTAGAACCGATATTCAAAAACCGATATGGAAAAACAAATATTGAAAAACTGATATTGAAAAACCGATATTGAAAAACCGATATTGAAAAACCGATATTGAAAAACCGATATTGAATCCGATATTAGAACCGATATTGAAAAACCGATATTGAAAAACCTATATCGAAAAACTGATATCGAAAAACTGATATTGCAAAACCGATATTGAAAAACCGATATTGAAAAACCGATATTGAAAAACCTATATCGAAAAACTGATATTGCAAAACCGATATTGAAAAACCGATATTGCAAAACCGATATTGAATCCGATATTAGAACCGATATTCAAAAACCGATATTGAAAAACAAATTTTGAAAAACTGATATCGAAAAACTGATATTGCAAAACCGATATTGAAAAACCGATATTGAATCCGATATTAGAACCGATATTCAAAAACCGATATTGAATCCGATATTAGAACCGATATTCAAAAACCGATATTGAAAAACCTATATCGAAAAACTGATATTGCAAAACCGATATTGAAAAACCGATATTGAATCCGATATTAGAACCGATATTCAAAAACCGATATTGAATCCGATATTAGAACCGATATTCAAAAACCGATGTTGAATCCGATATTAGAACCGATATTCAAAAACCGATGTTGAATCCGATATTAGAACCGATATTGAAAAACCTATATCGGAAAACTGATATTGCAAAACCGATATTGAAAAACCGATATTTAATTCGATATTAGAACCGATATTCAAAAACCGATACTGAATCCGATATTAGAACCGATATTCAAAAACCGATATTGAAAAACAAATATTGAAAAACCGATATTGAAAAACCTATATCGAAAAACTGATATTGCAAAACCGATATTGAAAAACCGATATTTAATTCGATATTAGAACCGATATTCAAAAACCGATACTGAATCCGATATTAGAACCGATATTCAAAAACCGATATGGAAAAACAAATATTGAAAAACTGATATTGAAAAACCGATATTGAAAAACCGATATTGAAAAACCGATATTGAAAAACCGATATTGAATCCGATATTAGAACCGATATTGAAAAACCGATATTGAAAAACCTATATCGAAAAACTGATATTGCAAAACCGATATTGAAAAACCGATATTGAATCCGATATTAGAACCGATATTCAAAAACCGATATTGAATCCGATATTAGAACCGATATTCAAAAACCGATATTGAAAAACCTATATCGAAAAACTGATATTGCAAAACCGATATTGAAAAACCGATATTGAATCCGATATTAGAACCGATATTGAAAAACCGATATTGAAAAACCTATATCGAAAAACTGATATTGCAAAACCGATATTGAAAAACCGATATTGAATCCGATATTAGAACCGATATTCAAAAACCGATATTGAATCCGATATTAGAACCGATATTCAAAAACCGATGTTGAATCCGATATTAGAACCGATATTCAAAAACCGATATTGAAAAACAAATATTGAAAAACTGATATCGAAAAACTGATATTGCAAAACCGATATTGAAAAACCGATATTGAATCCGATATTAGAACCGATATTCAAAAACCGATATTGAATCCGATATTAGAACCGATATTCAAAAACCGATATTCAAAAACCGATATTCAAAAACCTATATCGAAAAACTGATATTGCAAAACCGATATTGAAAAACCGATATTGATTCCGATATTAGAACCGATATTGAAAAACCGATATTGAAAAACCTATATCGAAAAACTGATATTGCAAAACCGATATTGAAAAACCGATATTGAATCCGATATTAGAACCGATATTGAAAAACCGATATTGAAAAACCTATATCGAAAAACTGATATTGCAAAACCGATATTGAAAAACCGATATTTAATTCGATATTAGAACCGATATTCAAAAACCGATACTGAATCCGATATTAGAACCGATATTCAAAAACCGATATTGAAAACCAAATATTGAAAAACTGATATTGAAAAACCGATATTGAAAAACCGATATTGAAAAACCGATATTGAAAAACAAATATTGAAAAACCGATATTGAATCCGATATTAGAACCGATATTCAAAAACCGATGTTGAATCCGATATTAGAACTGATATTGAAAAACCGATATTGAAAAACCTATATCGAAAAACTGATATTGCAAAACCGATATTGAAAAACCGATATTGAATCCGATATTAGAACCGATATTGAAAAACCGATATTGAAAAACCTATATCGAAAAACTGATATCGAAAAACTGATATTGCAAAACCGATATTGAAAAACCGATATTGAATCCGATATTAGAACCGATATTGAAAAACCGATGTTGAATCCGATATTAGAACCGATATTGAAAAACCTATATCGAAAAACTGATACCGAAAAACTGATATTGCAAAACCGATATTGAAAAACCGATACTGAATCCGATATTAGAACCGATATTCAAAAACCGATATTCAAAAACCGATATTGAAAAACCTATATCGAAAAACTGATATTGCAAAACCGTAATTGAAAAACCGATATTGAATCCGATATTAGAACCGATATTGAAGAACCGATATTGAAAAACCTATATCGAAAAACTGATATTGCAAAACCGATATTGAAAAACCGATATTGCAAAACCGATATTGAATCCGATATTAGAACCGATGTTGAATCCGATATTAGAACCGATATTCAAAAACCGATATTGAAAAACAAATATTGAAAAACTGATATAGAAAAACTGATATTGCAAAACCGATATTGAAAAACCGATATTGAATCCGATATTAGAACCGATATTCAAAAACCGATATTGAAAAACCTATATCGAAAAACTGATATTGCAAAACCGATATTGAAAAACCGATATTGAATCCGATATTAGAACCGATATTGAAAAACCGATATTGAAAAACCTATATCGAAAAACTGATATTGCAAAACCGATATTGAAAAACCGATATTGAATCCGATATTAGAACCGATATTGAAAAACCGATATTGAAAAACCTATATCGAAAAACTGATATTGCAAAACCGATATTGAAAAACCGATATTTAATTCGATATTAGAACCGATATTCAAAAACCGATACTGAATCCGATATTAGAACCGATATTGAAAAACCGATATTGAAAAACCTATATCGAAAAACTGATATTGCAAAACCGATATTGAAAAACCGATATTGAATCCGATATTAGAACCGATATTGAAAAACCGATATTGAAAAACCTATATCGAACAACTGATATTGCAAAACCGATATTGAATCCGATATTAGAACCGATATTCAAGAACCGATGTTGAATCCGATATTAGAACCGATATTGAAAAACCTATATCGAAAAACTGATATTGCAAAACCGATATTGAAAAACCGATATTTAATTCGATATTAGAACCGATATTCAAAAACCGATACTGAATCCGATATTAGAACCGATATTCAAAAACCGATATTGAAAAACAAATATTGAAAAACCGATATTGAAAAACCTATATCGAAAAACTGATATTGCAAAACCGATATTGAAAAACCGATATTTAATTCGATATTAGAACCGATATTCAAAAACCGATACTGAATCCGATATTAGAACCGATATTCAAAAACCGATATGGAAAAACAAATATTGAAAAACTGATATTGAAAAACCGATATTGAAAAACCGATATTGAAAAACCGATATTGAAAAACCGATATTGAATCCGATATTAGAACCGATATTGAAAAACCGATATTGACAAACCTATATCGAAAAACTGATATCGAAAAACTGATATTGCAAAACCGATATTGAAAAACCGATATTGAAAAACCGATATTGAAAAACCGATATTGAAAAACCGATATTGAATCCGATATTAGAACCGATATTCAAAAACCGATATTGAATCCGATATTAGAACCGATATTCAAAAACCGATATTGAAAAACCTATATCGAAAAACTGATATTGCAAAACCGATATTGAAAAACCGATATTGAATCCGATATTAGAACCGATATTGAAAAACCGATATTGAAAAACCTATATCCAAAAACTGATATTGCAAAACCGATATTGAAAAACCGATATTGAATCCGATATTAGAACCGATATTGAAAAACCGATATTGAAAAACCTATATCGAAAAACTGATATTGCAAAACCGATATTGAAAAACCGATATTTAATTCGATATTAGAACCGATATTCAAAAACCGATACTGAATCCGATATTAGAACCGATATTCAAAAACCGATATTGAAAACCAAATATTGAAAAACTGATATTGAAAAACCGATATTGAAAAACCGATATTGAATCCGATATTGAAAAACAAATATTGAAAAACCGATATTGAATCCGATATTAGAACCGATATTCAAAAACCGATGTTGAATCCGATATTAGAACTGATATTGAAAAACCGATATTGAAAAACCTATATCGAAAAACTGATATTGCAAAACCGATATTGAAAAACCGATATTGAATCCGATATTAGAACCGATATTGAAAAACCGATATTGAAAAACCTATATCGAAAAACTGATATCGAAAAACTGATATTGCAAAACCGATATTGAAAAACCGATATTGAATCCGATATTAGAACCGATATTGAAAAACCGATATTGAAAAACCTATATCGAAAAACTGATATTGCAAAACCGATATTGAAAAACCGATATTGAATCCGATATTAGAACCGATATTGAAAAACCGATATTGAAAAACCTATATCGAAAAACTGATATTGCAAAACCGATATTGAAAAACCGATATTGAATCCGATATTAGAACCGATATTGAAAAACCGATATTGAAAAACCTATATCGAAAAACTGATATTGCAAAACCGATATTGAAAAACCGATATTGAATCCGATATTAGAACCGATATTGAAAAACCGATATTGAAAAACCTATATCGAAAAACTGATACCGAAAAACTGATATTGCAAAACCGATATTGAAAAACCGATACTGAATCCGATATTAGAACCGATATTCAAAAACCGATATTCAAAAACCGATATTGAAAAACCTATATCGAAAAACTGATATTGCAAAACCGTAATTGAAAAACCGATATTGAATCCGATATTAGAACCGATATTGAAGAACCGATATTGAAAAACCTATATCGAAAAACTGATATTGCAAAACCGATATTGAAAAACCGATATTGCAAAACCGATATTGAATCCGATATTAGAACCGATGTTGAATCCGATATTAGAACCGATATTCAAAAACCGATATTGAAAAACAAATATTGAAAAACTGATATAGAAAAACTGATATTGCAAAACCGATATTGAAAAACCGATATTGAATCCGATATTAGAACCGATATTCAAAAACCGATATTGAAAAACCTATATCGAAAAACTGATATTGCAAAACCGATATTGAAAAACCGATATTGAATCCGATATTAGAACCGATATTGAAAAACCGATATTGAAAAACCTATATCGAAAAACTGATATTGCAAAACCGATATTGAAAAACCGATATTGAATCCGATATTAGAACCGATATTGAAAAACCGATATTGAAAAACCTATATCGAAAAACTGATATTGCAAAACCGATATTGAAAAACCGATATTTAATTCGATATTAGAACCGATATTCAAAAACCGATACTGAATCCGATATTAGAACCGATATTGAAAAACCGATATTGAAAAACCTATATCGAAAAACTGATATTGCAAAACCGATATTGAAAAACCGATATTGAATCCGATATTAGAACCGATATTGAAAAACCGATATTGAAAAACCTATATCGAACAACTGATATTGCAAAACCGATATTGAATCCGATATTAGAACCGATATTCAAAAACCGATGTTGAATCCGATATTAGAACCGATATTGAAAAACCTATATCGAAAAACTGATATTGCAAAACCGATATTGAAAAACCGATATTTAATTCGATATTAGAACCGATATTCAAAAACCGATATTGAAAAACAAATATTGAAAAACTGATATAGAAAAACTGATATTGCAAAACCGATATTGAAAAACCGATATTGAATCCGATATTAGAACCGATATTCAAAAACCGATATTGAAAAACCTATATCGAAAAACTGATATTGCAAAACCGATATTGAAAAACCGATATTGAATCCGATATTAGAACCGATATTGAAAAACCGATATTGAAAAACCTATATCGAAAAACTGATATTGCAAAACCGATATTGAAAAACCGATATTGAATCCGATATTAGAACCGATATTGAAAAACCGATATTGAAAAACCTATATCGAAAAACTGATATTGCAAAACCGATATTGAAAAACCGATATTTAATTCGATATTAGAACCGATATTCAAAAACCGATACTGAATCCGATATTAGAACCGATATTGAAAAACCGATATTGAAAAACCTATATCGAAAAACTGATATTGCAAAACCGATATTGAAAAACCGATATTGAATCCGATATTAGAACCGATATTGAAAAACCGATATTGAAAAACCTATATCGAACAACTGATATTGCAAAACCGATATTGAATCCGATATTAGAACCGATATTCAAAAACCGATGTTGAATCCGATATTAGAACCGATATTGAAAAACCTATATCGAAAAACTGATATTGCAAAACCGATATTGAAAAACCGATATTTAATTCGATATTAGAACCGATATTCAAAAACCGATACTGAATCCGATATTAGAACCGATATTCAAAAACCGATATTGAAAAACAAATATTGAAAAACCTATATCGAAAAACTGATATCGAAAAACTGATATTGCAAAACCGATATTGAAAAACCGATATTGAAAAACCGATATTGAAAAACCTATATCGAAAAACTGATATTGCAAAACCGATATTGAAAAACCGATATTGCAAAACCGATATTGAATCCGATATTAGAACCGATATTCAAAAACCGATGTTGAATCCGATATTAGAACCGATATTCAAAAACCGATGTTGAATCCGATATTAGAACCGATATTCAAAAACCGATATTGAAAAACAAATTTTGAAAAACTGATATCGAAAAACTGATATTGCAAAACCGATATTGAAAAACCGATATTGAATCCGATATTAGAACCGATATTCAAAAACCGATATTGAAAAACCTATATCGAAAAACTGATATTGCAAAACCGATATTGAAAAACCGATATTGCAAAACCGATATTGAATCCGATATTAGAACCGATGTTGAATCCGATATTAGAACCGATATTCAAAAACCGATATTGAAAAACAAATATTGAAAAACTGATATAGAAAAACTGATATTGCAAAACCGATATTGAAAAACCGATATTGAATCCGATATTAGAACCGATATTCAAAAACCGATATTGAAAAACCTATATCGAAAAACTGATATTGCAAAACCGATATTGAAAAACCGATATTGAATCCGATATTAGAACCGATATTGAAAAACCGATATTGAAAAACCTATATCGAAAAACTGATATTGCAAAACCGATATTGAAAAACCGATATTGAATCCGATATTAGAACCGATATTGAAAAACCGATATTGAAAAACCTATATCGAAAAACTGATATTGCAAAACCGATATTGAAAAACCGATATTTAATTCGATATTAGAACCGATATTCAAAAACCGATACTGAATCCGATATTAGAACCGATATTGAAAAACCGATATTGAAAAACCTATATCGAAAAACTGATATTGCAAAACCGATATTGAAAAACCGATATTGAATCCGATATTAGAACCGATATTGAAAAACCGATATTGAAAAACCTATATCGAACAACTGATATTGCAAAACCGATATTGAATCCGATATTAGAACCGATATTCAAAAACCGATGTTGAATCCGATATTAGAACCGATATTGAAAAACCTATATCGAAAAACTGATATTGCAAAACCGATATTGAAAAACCGATATTTAATTCGATATTAGAACCGATATTCAAAAACCGATACTGAATCCGATATTAGAACCGATATTCAAAAACCGATATTCAAAAACAAATATTGAAAAACCGATATTGAAAAACCTATATCGAAAAACTGATATTGCAAAACCGATATTGAAAAACCGATATTTAATTCGATATTAGAACCGATATTCAAAAACCGATACTGAATCCGATATTAGAACCGATATTCAAAAACCGATATGGAAAAACAAATATTGAAAAACTGATATTGAAAAACCGATATTGAAAAACCGATATTGAAAAACCGATATTGAAAAACCGATATTGAATCCGATATTAGAACCGATATTGAAAAACCGATATTGACAAACCTATATCGAAAAACTGATATCGAAAAACTGATATTGCAAAACCGATATTGAAAAACCGATATTGAAAAACCGATATTGAAAAACCTATATCGAAAAACTGATATTGCAAAACCGATATTGAAAAACCGATATTGCAAAACCGATATTGAATCCGATATTAGAACCGATATTCAAAAACCGATGTTGAATCCGATATTAGAACCGATATTCAAAAACCGATGTTGAATCCGATATTAGAACCGATATTCAAAAACCGATATTGAAAAACAAATTTTGAAAAACTGATATCGAAAAACTGATATTGCAAAACCGATATTGAAAAACCGATATTGAATCCGATATTAGAACCGATATTCAAAAACCGATATTGAATCCGATATTAGAACCGATATTCAAAAACCGATATTGAAAAACCTATATCGAAAAACTGATATTGCAAAACCGATATTGAAAAACCGATATTGAATCCGATATTAGAACCGATATTGAAAAACCGATATTGAAAAACCTATATCGAAAAACTGATATTGCAAAACCGATATTGAAAAACCGATATTGAATCCGATATTAGAACCGATATTCAAAAACCGATATTGAAAAACCTATATCGAAAAACTGATATTGCAAAACCGATATTTAAAAACCGATATTGAATCCGATATTAGAACCGATATTGAAAAACCGATATTCAAAAACCGATATGGAAAAACAAATATTGAAAAACTGATATTGAAAAACCGATATTGAAAAACCGATATTGAAAAACCGATATTGAAAAACCGATATTGAATCCGATATTAGAACCGATATTGAAAAACCGATATTGAAAAACCTATATCGAAAAACTGATATCGAAAAACTGATATTGCAAAACCGATATTGAAAAACCGATATTGAAAAACCGATATTGAAAAACCTATATCGAAAAACTGATATTGCAAAACCGATATTGAAAAACCGATATTGCAAAACCGATATTGAATCCGATATTAGAACCGATATTCAAAAACCGATGTTGAATCCGATATTAGAACCGATATTCAAAAACCGATGTTGAATCCGATATTAGAACCGATATTCAAAAACCGATATTGAAAAACAAATTTTGAAAAACTGATATCGAAAAACTGATATTGCAAAACCGATATTGAAAAACCGATATTGAATCCGATATTAGAACCGATATTCAAAAACCGATATTGAATCCGATATTAGAACCGATATTCAAAAACCGATATTGAAAAACCTATATCGAAAAACTGATATTGCAAAACCGATATTGAAAAACCGATATTGAATCCGATATTAGAACCGATATTGAAAAACCGATATTGAAAAACCTATATCGAAAAACTGATATTGCAAAACCGATATTGAAAAACCGATATTGAATCCGATATTAGAACCGATATTCAAAAACCGATATTGAATCCGATATTAGAACCGATATTCAAAAACCGATGTTGAATCCGATATTAGAACCGATATTCAAAAACCGATATTGAAAAACAAATATTGAAAAACTGATATCGAAAAACTGATATTGCAAAACCGATATTGAAAAACCGATATTGAATCCGATATTAGAACCGATATTCAAAAACCGATATTGAATCCGATATTAGAACCGATATTCAAAAACCGATATTGAAAAACCTATATCGAAAAACTGATATTGCAAAACCGATATTGAAAAACCGATATTGAATCCGATATTAGAACCGATATTGAAAAACCGATATTGAAAAACCTATATCGAAAAACTGATATTGCAAAACCGATATTGAAAAACCGATATTGAATCCGATATTAGAACCGATATTGAAAAACCGATATTGAAAAACCTATATCGAAAAACTGATATTGCAAAACCGATATTGAAAAACCGATATTTAATTCGATATTAGAACCGATATTCAAAAACCGATACTGAATCCGATATTAGAACCGATATTCAAAAACCGATATTGAAAACCAAATATTGAAAAACTGATATTGAAAAACCGATATTGAAAAACCGATATTGAAAAACCGATATTGAAAAACAAATATTGAAAAACCGATATTGAATCCGATATTAGAACCGATATTCAAAAACCGATGTTGAATCCGATATTAGAACTGATATTGAAAAACCGATATTGAAAAACCTATATCGAAAAACTGATATTGCAAAACCGATATTGAAAAACCGATATTGAATCCGATATTAGAACCGATATTGAAAAACCGATATTGAAAAACCTATATCGAAAAACTGATATCGAAAAACTGATATTGCAAAACCGATATTGAAAAACCGATATTGAATCCGATATTAGAACCGATATTGAAAAACCGATGTTGAATCCGATATTAGAACCGATATTGAAAAACCGATATTGAAAAACCTATATCGAAAAACTGATATTGCAAAACCGATATTGAAAAACCGATATTGAATCCGATATTAGAACCGATATTGAAAAACCGATATTGAAAAACCTATATCGAAAAACTGATATTGCAAAACCGATATTGAAAAACCGATATTGAATCCGATATTAGAACCGATATTGAAAAACCGATATTGAAAAACCTATATCGAAAAACTGATATCGAAAAACTGATATTGCAAAACCGATATTGAAAAACCGATACTGAATCCGATATTAGAACCGATATTCAAAAACCGATATTGAATCCGATATTAGAACCGATATTCAAAAACCGATATTGAAAAACCGATATTGAAAAACCTATATCGAAAAACTGATATTGCAAAACCGATATTGAAAAACCAATATTTAATTCGATATTAGAACGGATATTCAAAAACCGATACTGAATCCGATATTAGAACCGATATTCAAAAACCGATATTGAAAAACAAATATTGAAAAACTGATATTGAAAAACCGATATTGAAAAACCGATATTGAAAAACCGATATTGAAAAACCGATATTGAATCCGATATTAGAACCGATATTGAAAAACCGATATTGAAAAACCGATATTGAAAAACCTATATCGAAAAACTGATATCGAAAAACTGATATTGCAAAACCGATATTGAAAAACCGATACTGAATCCGATATTAGAACCGATATTCAAAAACCGACATTGAATCCGATATTAGAACCGATATTCAAAAACCGATATTGAAAAACCGATATTGAAAAACCTATATCGAAAAACTGATATTGCAAAACCGTAATTGAAAAACCGATATTGAATCCGATATTAGAACCGATATTGAAAAACCGATATTTAAAAACCTATATCGAAAAACTGATATTGCAAAACCGATATTGAAAAACCGATATTGCAAAACCGATATTGAATCCGATATTAGAACCGATGTTGAATCCGATATTAGAACCGATATTCAAAAACCGATATTGAAAAGCCTATATCGAAAAACTGATATCGAAAAACTGATATTGCAAAACCGATATTGAAAAACCGATATTGAATCCGATATTAGAACCGATATTGCAAAACCGATATTGAAAAACCAATATTTAATTCGATATTAGAACGGATATTCAAAAACCGATACTGAATCCGATATTAGAACCGATATTCAAAAACCGATATTGAAAAACAAATATTGAAAAACTGATATTGAAAAACCGATATTGAAGAACCGATATTGAAAAACCGATATTGAAAAACCGATATTGAATCCGATATTAGAACCGATATTGAAAAACCGATATTGAAAAACCTATATCGAAAAACTGATATCGAAAAACTGATATTGCAAAACCGATATTGAAAAACCGATACTGAATCCGATATTAGAACCGATATTCAAAAACCGATATTGAATCCGATATTAGAACCGATATTCAAAAACCGATATTGAAAAACCGATATTGAAAAACCTATATCGAAAAACTGATATTGCAAAACCGTAATTGAAAAACCGATATTGAATCCGATATTAGAACCGATATTGAAAAACCGATATTTAAAAACCTATATCGAAAAACTGATATTGCAAAACCGATATTGAAAAACCGATATTGCAAAACCGATATTGAATCCGATATTAGAACCGATGTTGAATCCGATATTAGAACCGATATTCAAAAACCGATATTGAAAAACAAATATTGAAAAACCTATATCGAAAAACTGATATTGCAAAACCGTAATTGAAAAACCGATATTGAATCCGATATTAGAACCGATATTGAAAAACCGATATTGAAAAACCGATATTGAATCCGATATTAGAACCGATATTGAAAAACCGATATTGAAAAACCTATATCGAAAAACTGATATCGAAAAACTGATATTGCAAAACCGATATTGAAAAACCGATATTGAAAAACCGATATTGAAAAACCTATATCGAAAAACTGATATTGCAAAACCGATATTGAAAAACCGATATTGCAAAACCGATATTGAATCCGATATTAGAACCGATATTCAAAAACCGATGTTGAATCCGATATTAGAACCGATATTTAAAAACCGATGTTGAATCCGATATTAGAACCGATATTCAAAAACCGATATTGAATCCGATATTAGAACCGATATTCAAAAACCGATATTGAAAAACCTATATCGAAAAACTGATATTGCAAAACCGATATTGAAAAACCGATATTGAATCCGATATTAGAACCGATATTGAAAAACCGATATTGAAAAACCTATATCGAAAAACTGATATTGCAAAACCGATATTGAAAAACCGATATTGAATCCGATATTAAAACCGATATTCAAAAACCGATATTGAATCCGATATTAGAACCGATATTCAAAAACCGATGTTGAATCCGATATTAGAACCGATATTCAAAAACCGATATTGAAAAACAAATATTGAAAAACTGATATCGAAAAACTGATATTGCAAAACCGATATTGAAAAACCGATATTGAATCCGATATTAGAACCGATATTCAAAAACCGATATTGAATCCGATATTAGAACCGATATTCAAAAACCGATATTGAAAAACCTATATCGAAAAACTGATATTGCAAAACCGATATTGAAAAACCGATATTGAATCCGATATTAGAACCGATATTGAAAAACCGATATTGAAAAACCTATATCGAAAAACTGATATTGCAAAACCGATATTGAAAAACCGATATTGAATCCGATATTAGAACCGATATTGAAAAACCGATATTGAAAAACCTATATCGAAAAACTGATATTGCAAAACCGATATTGAAAAACCGATATTTAATTCGATATTAGAACCGATATTCAAAAACCGATACTGAATCCGATATTAGAACCGATATTCAAAAACCGATATTGAAAACCAAATATTGAAAAACTGATATTGAAAAACCGATATTGAAAAACCGATATTGAAAAACCGATATTGAAAAACAAATATTGAAAAACCGATATTGAATCCGATATTAGAACCGATATTCAAAAACCGATGTTGAATCCGATATTAGAACTGATATTGAAAAACCGATATTGAAAAACCTATATCGAAAAACTGATATTGCAAAACCGATATTGAAAAACCGATATTGAATCCGATATTAGAACCGATATTGAAAAACCGATATTGAAAAACCTATATCGAAAAACTGATATCGAAAAACTGATATTGCAAAACCGATATTGAAAAACCGATATTGAATCCGATATTAGAACCGATATTGAAAAACCGATGTTGAATCCGATATTAGAACCGATATTGAAAAACCGATATTGAAAAACCTATATCGAAAAACTGATATTGCAAAACCGATATTGAAAAACCGATATTGAATCCGATATTAGAACCGATATTGAAAAACCGATATTGAAAAACCTATATCGAAAAACTGATATTGCAAAACCGATATTGAAAAACCGATATTGAATCCGATATTAGAACCGATATTGAAAAACCGATATTGAAAAACCTATATCGAAAAACTGATATCGAAAAACTGATATTGCAAAACCGATATTGAAAAACCGATACTGAATCCGATATTAGAACCGATATTCAAAAACCGATATTGAATCCGATATTAGAACCGATATTCAAAAACCGATATTGAAAAACCGATATTGAAAAACCTATATCGAAAAACTGATATTGCAAAACCGATATTGAAAAACCAATATTTAATTCGATATTAGAACGGATATTCAAAAACCGATACTGAATCCGATATTAGAACCGATATTCAAAAACCGATATTGAAAAACAAATATTGAAAAACTGATATTGAAAAACCGATATTGAAAAACCGATATTGAAAACCGATATTGAAAAACCGATATTGAATCCGATATTAGAACCGATATTGAAAAACCGATATTGAAAAACCGATATTGAAAAACCTATATCGAAAAACTGATATCGAAAAACTGATATTGCAAAACCGATATTGAAAAACCGATACTGAATCCGATATTAGAACCGATATTCAAAAACCGATATTGAATCCGATATTAGAACCGATATTCAAAAACCGATATTCAAAAACCGATATTGAAAAACCTGTATCGAAAAACTGATATTGCAAAACCGTAATTGAAAAACCGATATTGAATCCGATATTAGAACCGATATTGAAAAACCGATATTTAAAAACCTATATCGAAAAACTGATATTGCAAAACCGATATTGAAAAACCGATATTGCAAAACCGATATTGAATCCGATATTAGAACCGATGTTGAATCCGATATTAGAACCGATATTCAAAAACCGATATTGAAAAGCCTATATCGAAAAACTGATATCGAAAAACTGATATTGCAAAACCGATATTGAAAAACCGATATTGAATCCGATATTAGAACCGATATTGAAAAACCGATGTTGAATCCGATATTAGAACCGATATTGAAAAACCGATATTGAAAAACCTATATCGAAAAACTGATATTGCAAAACCGATATTGAAAAACCGATATTGAATCCGATATTAGAACCGATATTGAAAAACCGATATTGAAAAACCTATATCGAAAAACTGATATTGCAAAACCGATATTGAAAAACCGATATTGAATCCGATATTAGAACCGATATTGAAAAACCGATATTGAAAAACCTATATCGAAAAACTGATATCGAAAAACTGATATTGCAAAACCGATATTGAAAAACCGATACTGAATCCGATATTAGAACCGATATTCACAAACCGATATTGAATCCGATATTAGAACCGATATTCAAAAACCGATATTGAAAAACCGATATTGAAAAACCTATATCGAAAAACTGATATTGCAAAACCGATATTGAAAAACCAATATTTAATT
This sequence comes from Andrena cerasifolii, assembly GCF_050908995.1. Lineage (NCBI taxonomy): Eukaryota > Metazoa > Arthropoda > Insecta > Hymenoptera > Andrenidae > Andrena > Andrena cerasifolii. The sequence goes on from NW_027484986.1 coordinate 43,160, forward strand.
CGATATTAGAACGGATATTCAAAAACCGATACTGGATCCGATATTAGAACCGATATTCAAAAACCGATATTGAAAAACAAATATTGAAAAACTGATATTGAAAAACCGATATTGAAAAACCGATATTGAAAAACCGATATTGAAAAACCGATATTGAATCCGATATTAGAACCGATATTGAAAAACCGATATTGAAAAACCTATATCGAAAAACTGATATCGAAAAACTGATATTGCAAAACCGATATTGAAAAACCGATACTGAATCCGATATTAGAACCGATATTCAAAAACCGATATTGAATCCGATATTAGAACCGATATTCAAAAACCGATATTGAAAAACCGATATTGAAAAACCTATATCGAAAAACTGATATTGCAAAACCGTAATTGAAAAACCGATATTGAATCCGATATTAGAACCGATATTGAAAAACCGATAGTTAAAAACCTATATCGAAAAACTGATATTGCAAAACCGATATTGAAAAACCGATATTGCAAAACCGATATTGAATCCGATATTAGAACCGATGTTGAATCCGATATTAGAACCGATATTCAAAAACCGATATTGAAAAACAAATATTGAAAAACTGATATAGAAAAACTGATATTGCAAAACCGATATTGAAAAACCGATATTGAATCCGATATTAGAACCGATATTGAAAAACCGATATTGAAAAACCTATATCGAAAAACTGATATTGCAAAACCGATATTGAAAAACCGATATTGAATCCGATATTAGAACCGATATTGAAAAACCGATATTGAAAAACCTATATCGAAAAACTGATATTGCAAAACCGATATTGAAAAACCGATATTGAATCCGATATTAGAACCGATATTCAAAAACCGATATTGAATCCGATATTAGAACCGATATTCAAAAACCGATATTGAAAAACCTATATCGAAAAACTGATATTGCAAAACCGATATTGAAAAACCGATATTGAATCCGATATTAGAACCGATATTGAAAAACCGATATTTAATTCGATATTAGAACCGATATTCAAAAACCGATACTGAATCCGATATTAGAACCGATATTCAAAAACCGATATTGAAAACCAAATATTGAAAAACTGATATTGAAAAACCGATATTGAAAAACCGATATTGAAAAACAAATATTGAAAAACAAATATTGAAAAACAAATATTGAAAAACCGATATTGAAAAACCGTTATTGAATCCGATATTAGAACCGATATTGAAAAACCGATATTGAAAAACAAATATTGAAAAACTGATATCGAAAAACTGATATTGCAAAACCGATATTGAAAAACCGATATTGAATCCGATATTAGAACCGATATTCAAAAACCGATATTGAATCCGATATTAGAACCGATATTCAAAAACCGATATTGAGAAACCTATATCGAAAAACTGATATTGCAAAACCGATATTGAAAAACCGATATTGAATCCGATATTAGAACCGATATTGAAAAACCGATATTGAAAAACCTATATCGAAAAACTGATATTGCAAAACCGATATTGAAAAACCGATATTGAATCCGATATTAGAACCGATATTCAAAAACCGATATTGAATCCGATATTAGAACCGATATTCAAAAACCGATATTGAAAAACCTATATCGAAAAACTGATATTGCAAAACCGATATTGAAAAACCGATATTGAATCCGATATTAGAACCGATATTGAAAAACCTATATCGAAAAACTGATATTGCAAAACCGATATTGAATCGGATATTAGAACCGATATTCAAAAACCGATGTTGAATCCGATATTAGAACCGATATTGAAAAACCTATATCGAAAAACTGATATTGCAAAACCGATATTGAAAAACCGATATTTAATTCGATATTAGAACCGATATTCAAAAACCGATACTGAATCCGATATTAGAACCGATATTCAAAAACCGATATTGAAAAACAAATTTTGAAAAACTGATATCGAAAAACTGATATTGCAAAACCGATATTGAAAAACCGATATTGAATCCGATATTAGAACCGATATTCAAAAACCGATATTGAATCCGATATTAGAACCGATATTCAAAAACCGATATTGAGAAACCTATATCGAAAAACTGATATTGCAAAACCGATATTGAAAAACCGATATTGAATCCGATATTAGAACCGATATTGAAAAACCGATATTGAAAAACCTATATCGAAAAACTGATATTGCAAAACCGATATTGAAAAACCGATATTGAATCCGATATTAGAACCGATATTGAAAAACCGATATTGAATCCGATATTAGAACCGATATTGAAAAACCGATATTGAAAAACCTATATCGAAAAACTGATATTGCAAAACCGATATTGAAAAACCGATATTGAATCCGATATTAGAACCGATATTCAAAAACCGATATTGAATCCGATATTAGAACCGATATTCAAAAACCGATATTGAAAAACAAATATTGAAAAACTGATATAGAAAAACTGATATTGCAAAACCGATATTGAAAAACCGATATTGAATCCGATATTAGAACCGATATTGAAAAACCGATATTGAAAAACCTATATCGAAAAACTGATATTGCAAAACCGATATTGAAAAACCGATATTGAATCCGATATTAGAACCGATATTGAAAAACCGATATTGAAAAACCTATATCGAAAAACTGATATTGCAAAACCGATATTGAAAAACCGATATTGAATCCGATATTAGAACCGATATTCAAAAACCGATATTGAATCCGATATTAGAACCGATATTCAAAAACCGATATTGAAAAACCTATATCGAAAAACTGATATTGCAAAACCGATATTGAAAAACCGATATTGAATCCGATATTAGAACCGATATTGAAAAACCGATATTTAATTCGATATTAGAACCGATATTCAAAAACCGATACTGAATCCGATATTAGAACCGATATTCAAAAACCGATATTGAAAACCAAATATTGAAAAACTGATATTGAAAAACCGATATTGAAAAACCGATATTGAAAAACAAATATTGAAAAACAAATATTGAAAAACAAATATTGAAAAACCGATATTGAAAAACCGTTATTGAATCCGATATTAGAACCGATATTGAAAAACCGATATTGAAAAACAAATATTGAAAAACTGATATCGAAAAACTGATATTGCAAAACCGATATTGAAAAACCGATATTGAATCCGATATTAGAACCGATATTCAAAAACCGATATTGAATCCGATATTAGAACCGATATTCAAAAACCGATATTGAGAAACCTATATCGAAAAACTGATATTGCAAAACCGATATTGAAAAACCGATATTGAATCCGATATTAGAACCGATATTGAAAAACCGATATTGAAAAACCTATATCGAAAAACTGATATTGCAAAACCGATATTGAAAAACCGATATTGAATCCGATATTAGAACCGATATTCAAAAACCGATATTGAATCCGATATTAGAACCGATATTCAAAAACCGATATTGAAAAACCTATATCGAAAAACTGATATTGCAAAACCGATATTGAAAAACCGATATTGAATCCGATATTAGAACCGATATTGAAAAACCTATATCGAAAAACTGATATTGCAAAACCGATATTGAATCGGATATTAGAACCGATATTCAAAAACCGATGTTGAATCCGATATTTGAACCGATATTGAAAAACCTATATCGAAAAACTGATATTGCAAAACCGATATTGAAAAACCGATATTTAATTCGATATTAGAACCGATATTCAAAAACCGATACTGAATCCGATATTAGAACCGATATTCAAAAACCGATATTGAAAAACAAATTTTGAAAAACTGATATCGAAAAACTGATATTGCAAAACCGATATTGAAAAACCGATATTGAATCCGATATTAGAACCGATATTCAAAAACCGATATTGAATCCGATATTAGAACCGATATTCAAAAACCGATATTGAGAAACCTATATCGAAAAACTGATATTGCAAAACCGATATTGAAAAACCGATATTGAATCCGATATTAGAACCGATATTGAAAAACCGATATTGAAAAACCTATATCGAAAAACTGATATTGCAAAACCGATATTGAAAAACCGATATTGAATCCGATATTAGAACCGATATTGAAAAACCGATATTTAATTCGATATTAGAACCGATATTCAAAAACCGATACTGAATCCGATATTAGAACCGATATTCAAAAACCGATATTGAAAACCAAATATTGAAAAACTGATATTGAAAAACCGATATTGAAAAACCGATATTGAAAAACAAATATTGAAAAACAAATATTGAAAAACAAATATTGAAAAACCGATATTGAAAAACCGTTATTGAATCCGATATTAGAACCGATATTGAAAAACCGATATTGAAAAACAAATATTGAAAAACTGATATCGAAAAACTGATATTGCAAAACCGATATTGAAAAACCGATATTGAATCCGATATTAGAACCGATATTCAAAAACCGATATTGAAAAACCTATATCGAAAAACTGATATTGCAAAACCGATATTGAAAAACCGATATTTAATTCGATATTAGAACCGATATTCAAAAACCGATACTGAATCCAATATTAGAACCGATATTCAAAAACCGATATTGAAAAACAAATATTGAAAAACTGATATTGAAAAACCGATATTGAAAAACCTATATCGAAAAACTGATATCGAAAAACTGATATTGCAAAACCGATATTGAAAAACCGATATTGAATCCGATATTAGAACCGATATTCAAAAACCGATATTGAATCCGATATTAGAACCGATATTCAAAAACCGATATTGAAAAACCGATATTGAAAAACCTATATCGAAAAACTGATATTGCAAAACCGTAATTGAAAAACCGATATTGAATCCGATATTAGAACCGATATTGAAAAACCGATATTGAAAAACCTATATCGAAAAACTGATATTGCAAAACCGATATTGAAAAACCGATATTGCAAAACCGATATTGAATCCGATATTAGAACCGATATTCAAAAACCGATGTTGAATCCGATATTAGAACCGATATTCAAAAACCGATATTGAAAAACAAATATTGAAAAACTGATATCGAAAAACTGATATTGCAAAACCGATATTGAAAAACCGATATTGAATCCGATATTAGAACCGATATTCAAAAACCGATATTGAATCCGATATTAGAACCGATATTCAAAAACCGATATTGAAAAACCTATATCGAAAAACTGATATTGCAAAACCGATATTGAAAAACCGATATTGAATCCGATATTAGAACCGATATTGAAAAACCGATATTGAAAAACCTATATCGAAAAACTGATATTGCAAAACCGATATTGAAAAACCGATATTGAATCCGATATTAGAACCGATATTCAAAAACCGATATTGAATCCGATATTAGAACCGATATTCAAAAACCGATATTGAAAAACCTATATCGAAAAACTGATATTGCAAAACCGATATTGAAAAACCGATATTGAATCCGATATTAGAACCGATATTGAAAAACCGATATTTAATTCGATATTAGAACCGATATTCAAAAACCGATACTGAATCCGATATTAGAACCGATATTCAAAAACCGATATTGAAAACCAAATATTGAAAAACTGATATTGAAAAACCGATATTGAAAAACCGATATTGAATCCGATATTAGAACCGATATTCAAAAACCGATATTGAATCCGATATTAGAACCGATATTCAAAAACCGATATTGAGAAACCTATATCGAAAAACTGATATTGCAAAACCGATATTGAAAAACCGATATTGAATCCGATATTAGAACCGATATTGAAAAACCGATATTGAAAAACCTATATCGAAAAACTGATATTGCAAAACCGATATTGAAAAACCGATATTGAAAAACCGATATTGAATCCGATATTAGAACCGATATTGAAAAACCTATATCGAAAAACTGATATTGCAAAACCGATATTGAAAAACCGATATTGAATCCGATATTAGAACCGATATTGAAAAACCGATATTGAAAAACCTATATCGAAAAACTGATATTGCAAAACCGATATTGAAAAACCGATATTGAATCCGATATTAGAACCGATATTGAAAAACCGATATTGAAAAACCTATATCGAAAAACTGATATTGCAAAACCGATATTGAAAAACCGATATTGAATCCGATATTAGAACCGATATTCAAAAACCGATATTGAATCCGATATTAGAACCGATATTCAAAAACCGATATTGAAAAACCTATATCGAAAAACTGATATTGCAAAACCGATATTGAAAAACCGATATTGAAAAACCGTTATTGAATCCGATATTAGAACCGATATTGAAAAACCGATATTGAAAAACAAATATTGAAAAACTGATATCGAAAAACTGATATTGCAAAACCGATATTGAAAAACCGATATTGAATCCGATATTAGAACCGATATTCAAAAACCGATATTGAATCCGATATTAGAACCGATATTCAAAAACCGATATTGAGAAACCTATATCGAAAAACTGATATTGCAAAACCGATATTGAAAAACCGATATTGAATCCGATATTAGAACCGATATTGAAAAACCGATATTGAAAAACCTATATCGAAAAACTGATATTGCAAAACCGATATTGAAAAACCGATATTGAATCCGATATTAGAACCGATATTCAAAAACCGATATTGAATCCGATATTAGAACCGATATTCAAAAACCGATATTGAAAAACCTATATCGAAAAACTGATATTGCAAAACCGATATTGAAAAACCGATATTGAATCCGATATTAGAACCGATATTGAAAAACCTATATCGAAAAACTGATATTGCAAAACCGATATTGAATCGGATATTAGAACCGATATTCAAAAACCGATGTTGAATCCGATATTAGAACCGATATTGAAAAACCTATATCGAAAAACTGATATTGCAAAACCGATATTGAAAAACCGATATTTAATTCGATATTAGAACCGATATTCAAAAACCGATACTGAATCCGATATTAGAACCGATATTCAAAAACCGATATTGAAAAACAAATTTTGAAAAACTGATATCGAAAAACTGATATTGCAAAACCGATATTGAAAAACCGATATTGAATCCGATATTAGAACCGATATTCAAAAACCGATATTGAATCCGATATTAGAACCGATATTCAAAAACCGATATTGAGAAACCTATATCGAAAAACTGATATTGCAAAACCGATATTGAAAAACCGATATTGAATCCGATATTAGAACCGATATTGAAAAACCGATATTGAAAAACCTATATCGAAAAACTGATATTGCAAAACCGATATTGAAAAACCGATATTGAATCCGATATTAGAACCGATATTGAAAAACCGATATTTAATTCGATATTAGAACCGATATTCAAAAACCGATACTGAATCCGATATTAGAACCGATATTCAAAAACCGATATTGAAAACCAAATATTGAAAAACTGATATTGAAAAACCGATATTGAAAAACCGATATTGAAAAACAAATATTGAAAAACAAATATTGAAAAACAAATATTGAAAAACCGATATTGAAAAACCGTTATTGAATCCGATATTAGAACCGATATTGAAAAACCGATATTGAAAAACAAATATTGAAAAACTGATATCGAAAAACTGATATTGCAAAACCGATATTGAAAAACCGATATTGAATCCGATATTAGAACCGATATTCAAAAACCGATATTGAAAAACCTATATCGAAAAACTGATATTGCAAAACCGATATTGAAAAACCGATATTTAATTCGATATTAGAACCGATATTCAAAAACCGATACTGAATCCAATATTAGAACCGATATTCAAAAACCGATATTGAAAAACAAATATTGAAAAACTGATATTGAAAAACCGATATTGAAAAACCTATATCGAAAAACTGATATCGAAAAACTGATATTGCAAAACCGATATTGAAAAACCGATATTGAATCCGATATTAGAACCGATATTCAAAAACCGATATTGAATCCGATATTAGAACCGATATTCAAAAACCGATGTTGAATCCGATATTAGAACCGATATTCAAAAACCGATATTGAAAAACAAATATTGAAAAACTGATATCGAAAAACTGATATTGCAAAACCGATATTGAAAAACCGATATTGAATCCGATATTAGAACCGATATTCAAAAACCGATATTGAATCCGATATTAGAACCGATATTCAAAAACCGATATTGAAAAACCTATATCGAAAAACTGATATTGCAAAACCGATATTGAAAAACCGATATTGAATCCGATATTAGAACCGATATTGAAAAACCGATATTGAAAAACCTATATCGAAAAACTGATATTGCAAAACCGATATTGAAAAACCGATATTGAATCCGATATTAGAACCGATATTGAAAAACCGATATTGAAAAACCTATATCGAAAAACTGATATTGCAAAACCGATATTGAAAAACCGATATTGAATCCGATATTAGAACCGATATTGAAAAACCGATATTTAATTCGATATTAGAACCGATATTCAAAAACCGATACTGAATCCGATATTAGAACCGATATTCAAAAACCGATATTGAAAACCAAATATTGAAAAACTGATATTGAAAAACCGATATTGAAAAACCGATATTGAAAAACCGATATTGAAAAACAAATATTGAAAAACCGATATTGAATCCGATATTAGAACCGATATTCAAAAACCGATGTTGAATCCGATATTAGAACCGATATTGAAAAACCGATATTGAAAAACCTATATCGAAAAACTGATATTGCAAAACCGATATTGAAAAACCGATATTGAATCCGATATTAGAACCGATATTGAAAAACAAATATTGAAAAACTGATATCGAAAAACTGATATTGCAAAACCGATATTGAAAAACCGATATTGAATCCGATATTAGAACCGATATTGAAAAACCGATGTTGAATCCGATATTAGAACCGATATTGAAAAACCGATATTGAAAAACCTATATCGAAAAACTGATACTGCAAAACCGATATTGAAAAACCGATATTGAATCCGATATTAGAACCGATATTGAAAAACCGATATTGAAAAACCTATATCGAAAAACTGATATTGCAAAACCGATATTGAAAAACCGATATTGAATCCGATATTAGAACCGATATTGAAAAACCGATATTTAATTCGATATTAGAACCGATATTCAAAAACCGATACTGAATCCGATATTAGAACCGATATTCAAAAACCGATATTGAAAACCAAATATTGAAAAACTGATATTGAAAAACCGATATTGAAAAACCGATATTGAAAAACCGATATTGAAAAACAAATATTGAAAAACAAATATTGAAAAACAAATATTGAAAAACTGATATCGAAAAACTGATATTGCAAAACCGATATTGAAAAACCGATATTGAATCCGATATTAGAACCGATATTGAAAAACCGATATTGAAAAACCTATATCGAAAAACTGATATTGCAAAACCGATATTGATAAACCGATATTGAATCCGATATTAGAACCGATATTGAAAAACCGATATTTAATTCGATATTAGAACCGATATTCAAAAACCGATACTGAATCCGATATTAGAACCGATATTCAAAAACCGATATTGAAAACCAAATATTGAAAAACTGATATTGAAAAACCGATATTGAAAAACCGATATTGAAAAACCGATATTGAAAAACAAATATTGAAAAACAAATATTGAAAAACAAATATTGAAAAACTGATATCGAAAAACTGATATTGCAAAACCGATATTGAAAAACCGATATTGAATCCGATATTAGAACCGATATTCAAAAACCGATATTGAAAAACCTATATCGAAAAACTGATATTGCAAAACCGATATTCAAAAACCGATATTGAATCCGATATTAGAACCGATATTCAAAAACCGATATTGAAAAACCGATATTGAAAAACCTATATCGAAAAACTGATATTGCAAAACCGTAATTGAAAAACCGATATTGAATCCGATATTAGAACCGATATTGAAAAACCGATATTGAAAAACCTATATCGAAAAACTGATATTGCAAAACCGATATTGAAAAACCGATATTGCAAAACCGATATTGAATCCGATATTAGAACCGATGTTGAATCCGATATTAGAACCGATATTCAAAAACCGATATTGAAAAACAAATATTGAAAAACTGATATAGAAAAACTGATATTGCAATACCGATATTGAAAAACCGATATTGAATCCGATATTAGAACCGATATTCAAAAACCGATATTGAAAAACCTATATCGAAAAACTGATATTGCAAAACCGATATTGAAAAACCGATATTGAATCCGATATTAGAACCGATATTGAAAAACCGATATTGAAAAACCTATATCGAAAAACTGATATTGCAAAACCGATATTGAAAAACCGATATTGAAAAACCTATATCGAAAAACTGATATTGCAAAACCGATATTGAAAAACCGATATTTAATTCGATATTAGAACCGATATTCAAAAACCGATACTGAATCCGATATTAGAACCGATATTAAAAAACCGATATTGAAAAACCGATATTGAAAAACCGATATTGAAAAACCGATATTGAATCCGATATTAGAACCGATATTGAAAAACCGATATTGAAAAACCTATATCGAAAAACTGATATTGCAAAACCGATATTGAAAAACCGATATTGCAAAACCGATATTGAATCCGATATTAGAACCGATATTCAACAACCGATGTTGAATCCGATATTAGAACCGATATTCAAAAACCGATGTTGAATCCGATATTAGAACCGATATTCAAAAACCGATATTGAAAAACAAATTTTGAAAAACTGATATCGAAAAACTGATATTGCAAAACCGATATTGAAAAACCGATATTGAATCCGATATTAGAACCGATATTCAAAAACCGATATTGAATCCGATATTAGAACCGATATTCAAAAACCGATATTGAAAAACCTATATCGAAAAACTGATATTGCAAAACCGATATTGAAAAACCGATATTGAATCCGATATTAGAACCGATATTGAAAAACCGATATTGAAAAACCTATATCGAAAAACTGATATTGCAAAACCGATATTGAAAAACCGATATTGAATCCGATATTAGAACCGATATTCAAAAACCGATATTGAAAACCAAATATTGAAAAACTGATATTGAAAAACCGATATTGAAAAACCGATATTGAAAAACCGATATTGAAAAACAAATATTGAAATACAAATATTGAAAAACCGATATTGAAAAACCGATATTGAATCCGATATTAGAACCGATATTGAAAAACCGATATTGAAAAACAAATATTGAAAAACTGATATCGAAAAACTGATATTGCAAAACCGATATTGAAAAACCGATATTGAATCCGATATTAGAACCGATATTGAAAACCGATATTGAAAAACAAATATTGAAAAACTGATATCGAAAAACTGATATTGCAAAACCGATATTGAAAAACCGATATTGAATCCGATATTAGAACCGATATTCAAAAACCGATATTGAAAAACCTATATCGAAAAACTGATATTGCAAAACCGATATTGAAAAACCAATATTTAATTCGATATTAGAACCGATATTCAAAAACCGATACTGAATCCGATATTAGAACCGATATTCAAAAACCGATATTGAATCCGATATTAGAACCGATATTCAAAAACCGATATTGAAAAACCGATATTGAAAAACCTATATCGAAAAACTGATATTGCAAAACCGTAATTGAAAAACCGATATTGAATCCGATATTAGAACCGATATTGAAAAACCGATATTGAAAAACCTATATCGAAAAACTGATATTGCAAAACCGATATTGAAAAACCGATATTGCAAAACCGATATTGAATCCGATATTAGAACCGATGTTGAATCCGATATTAGAACCGATATTCAAAAACCGATATTGAAAAACAAATATTGAAAAACTGATATAGAAAAACTGATATTGCAAAACCGATATTGAAAAACCGATATTGAATCCGATATTAGAACCGATATTCAAAAACCGATATTGAAAAACCTATATCGAAAAACTGATATTGCAAAACCGATATTGAAAAACCGATATTGAATCCGATATTAGAACCGATATTGAAAAACCGATATTGAAAAACCTATATCGAAAAACTGATATTGCAAAACCGATATTGAAAAACCGATATTGAATCCGATATTAGAACCGATATTGAAAAACCGATATTGAAAAACCTATATCGAAAAACTGATATTGCAAAACCGATATTGAAAAACCGATATTTAATTCGATATTAGAACCGATATTCAAAAACCGATACTGAATCCGATATTAGAACCGATATTCAAAAACCGATATTGAAAACCAAATATTGAAAAACTGATATTGAAAAACCGATATTGAAAAACCGATATTGAAAAACAAATATTGAAAAACCGATATTGAATCCGATATTAGAACCGATATTCAAAAACCGATGTTGAATCCGATATTAGAACCGATATTGAAAAACCGATATTGAAAAACCTATATCGAAAAACTGATATTGCAAAACCGATATTGAAAAACCGATATTGAATCCGATATTAGAACCGATATTGAAAAACAAATATTGAAAAACTGATATCGAAAAACTGATATTGCAAAACCGATATTGAAAAACCGATATTGAATCCGATATTAGAACCGATATTCAAAAACCGATGTTGAATCCGATATTAGAACCGATATTGAAAAACCGATATTGAAAAACCTATATCGAAAAACTGATATTGCAAAACCGATATTGAAAAACCGATATTGAAAAACCTATATCGAAAAACTGATATTGCAAAACCGATATTGAAAAACCGATATTGAATCCGATATTAGAACCGATATTGAAAAACCGATATTGAAAAACCTATATCGAAAAACTGATATTGCAAAACCGATATTGAAAAACCGATATTGAATCCGATATTAGAACCGATATTCAAAAACCGATATTGAAAAACAAATATTGAAAAACTGATATCGAAAAACTCATATTGCAAAACCGATATTGAAAAACCGATATTGAATCCGATATTAGAACCGATATTGAAAAACCGATATTGAAAAACAAATATTGAAAAACTGATATCGAAAAACTGATATTGCAAAACCGATATTGAAAAACCGATATTGAATCCGATATTAGAACCGATATTCAAAAACCGATATTGAAAAACCTATATCGAAAAACTGATATTGCAAAACCGATATTGAAAAACCAATATTTAATTCGATATTAGAACCGATATTCAAAAACCGATACTGAATCCGATATTAGAACCGATATTCAAAAACCGATATTGAAAAACAAATATTGAAAAACTGATATTGAAAAACCGATATTGAAAAACCGATATTGAAAAACCGATATTGAAAAACCGATATTGAATCCGATATTAGAACCGATATTGAAAAACCGATATTGAAAAACCTATATCGAAAAACTGATATCGAAAAACTAATATTGCAAAACCGATATTGAAAAACCGATACTGAATCCGATATTAGAACCGATATTCAAAAACCGATATTGAATCCGATATTAGAACCGATATTCAAAAACCGATATTGAAAAACCGATATTGAAAAACCTATATCGAAAAACTGATATTGCAAAACCGTAATTGAAAAACCGATATTGAATCCGATATTAGAACCGATATTGAAAAACCGATATTGAAAAACCTATATCGAAAAACTGATATTGCAAAACCGATATTGAAAAACCGATATTGCAAAACCGATATTGAATCCGATATTAGAACCGATGTTGAATCCGATATTAGAACCGATATTCAAAAACCGATATTGAAAAACAAATATTGAAAAACTGATATTGAATCCGATATTAGAACCGATATTGAAAAACCGATATTGAAAAACCTATATCGAAAAGCTGATATTGCAAAACCGATATTGAAAAACCGATATTGAATCCGATATTAGAACCGATATTGAAAAACCGATATTGAAAAACCTATATCGAAAAACTGATATTGCAAAACCGATATTGAAAAACCGATATTTAATTCGATATTAGAACCGATATTCAAAAACCGATACTGAATCCGATATTAGAACCGATATTCAAAAACCGATATTGAAAACCAAATATTGAAAAACTGATATTGAAAAACCGATATTGAAAAACCGATATTGAAAAACAAATATTGAAAAACCGATATTGAATCCGATATTAGAACCGATATTCAAAAACCGATGTTGAATCCGATATTAGAACCGATATTGAAAAACCGATATTGAAAAACCTATATCGAAAAACTGATATTGCAAAACCGATATTGAAAAACCGATATTGAATCCGATATTAGAACCGATATTGAAAAACAAATATTGAAAAACTGATATCGAAAAACTGATATTGCAAAACCGATATTGAAAAACCGATATTGAATCCGATATTAGAACCGATATTCAAAAACCGATGTTGAATCCGATATTAGAACCGATATTGAAAAACCGATATTGAAAAACCTATATCGAAAAACTGATATTGCAAAACCGATATTGAAAAACCGATATTGAAAAACCTATATCGAAAAACTGATATTGCAAAACCGATATTGAAAAACCGATATTTAATTCGATATTAGAACCGATATTCAAAAACCGATACTGAATCCGATATTAGAACCGATATTCAAAAACCGATATTCAAAAACCGATGTTGAATCCGATATTAGAACCGATATTCAAAAACCGATATTGAAAAACAAATTTTGAAAAACTGATATCGAAAAACTGATATTGCAAAACCGATATTGAAAAACCGATATTGAATCCGATATTAGAACCGATATTCAAAAACCGATATTGAATCCGATATTGGAACCGATATTCAAAAACCGATATTGAAAAACCTATATCGAAAAACTGATATTGCAAAACCGATATTGAAAAACCGATATTGAATCCGATATTAGAACCGATATTGAAAAACCGATATTGAAAAACCTATATCGAAAAACTGATATTGCAAAACCGATATTGAAAAACCGATATTGAATCCGATATTAGAACCGATATTCAAAAACCGATATTGAAAACCAAATATTGAAAAACTGATATTGAAAAACCGATATTGAAAAACCGATATTGAAAAACCGATATTGAAAAACAAATATTGAAATACAAATATTGAAAAACCGATATTGAAAAACCGATATTGAATCCGATATTAGAACCGATATTGAAAAACCGATATTGAAAAACAAATATTGAAAAACTGATATCGAAAAACTGATATTGCAAAACCGATATTGAAAAACCGATATTGAATCCGATATTAGAACCGATATTCAAAAACCGATATTGAAAAACCTATATCGAAAAACTGATATTGCAAAACCGATATTGAAAAACCGATATTTAATTCGATATTAGAACCGATATTCAAAAACCGATACTGAATCCGATATTAGAACCGATATTCAAAAACCGATATTGAAAAACAAATATTGAAAAACTGATATTGAAAAACCGATATTGAAAAACCGATATTGAAAAACCGATATTGAAAAACCGATATTGAAAAACCGATATTGAAAAACCGATATTGAATCCGATATTAGAACCGATATTGAAAAACCGATATTGAAAAACCTATATCGAAAAACTGATATCGAAAAACTGATATTGCAAAACCGATATTGAAAAACCGATATCGAAAAACTGATATTGCAAAACCGTAATTGAAAAACCGATATTGAATCCGATATTAGAACCGATATTGAAAAACCGATATTGAAAAACCGCTATTGAAAAACCGCTATTGAAAAACCTATATCGAAAAACTGATATTGCAAAACCGATATTGAATCCGATATTAGAACCGATATTCAAAAACCGATGTTGAATCCGATATTAGAACCGATATTCAAAAACCGATATTGAAAAACAAATATTGAAAAACTGATATCGAAAAACTGATATTGCAAAACCGATATTGAAAAACCGATATTGAATCCGATATTAGAACCGATATTCAAAAACCGATATTGAATCCGATATTAGAACCGATATTCAAAAACCGATATTGAAAAACCTATATCGAAAAACTGATATTAGAAAACCGATATAGAAAAACCGATATTGAATCCGATATTAGAACCGATATTGAAAAACCGATATTGAAAAACCGATGTTGAATCCGATATTAGAACCGATATTGAAAAACCGATATTGAAAAACCGATGTTGAATCCGATATTAGAACCGATATTGAAAAACCGATATTGAAAAACCGATATTGAAAAACCGATATTGAATCCGATATTAGAACCGATATTGAAAAACCGATATTGAAAAACCGATATTGAAAAACCCATATTGCAAAACCGATATTGAATCCGATATTAGAACCGATATTCAAAAACCGATGTTGAATCCGATATTAGAACCGATATTCAAAAACCGATATTGAAAAACAAATATTGAAAAACTGATATCGAAAAACTGATATTGCAAAACCGATATTGAAAAACCGATATTGAATCCGATATTAGAACCGATATTGAATCCGATATTAGAACCGATATTCAAAAACCGATACTGAATCCGATATTAGAACCGATATTCAAAAACCGATATTGAGAAACAAATATTGAAAAACTGATATTGAAAAACCGATATTGAAAAACCGATATTGAAAAACCGATATTGAATCCGATATTAGGACCGATATTGCAAAACCGATATTGAAAAACCGATATTTAATTCGATATTAGAACCGATATTCAAAAACCGATACTGAATCCGATATTAGAACCGATATTCAAAAACCGATATTGAAAAACAAATATTGAAAAACTGATATTGAAAAACCGATATTGAAAAACCGATATTGGAAAACCGATATTGAATCCGATATTAGGACCGATATTGAAAAACCGATATTGAAAAACCGATATTGAAAAACCTATATCGAAAAACTGATAATGCAAAACCGATATTGAAAAACCGATATTGAATCCGATATTAGAACCGATATTGAAAAACCGATATTGAAAAACCTATATCGAAAAACTGATATTGCAAAACCGATATTGAAAAACCGATATTTAATTCGGTATTAGAACCGATATTCAAAAACCGATACTGAATCCGATATTAGAACCGATATTCAAAAACCGATATTGAAAAACAAATATTGAAAAACTGATATTGAAAAACCGATATTGAATCCGATATTAGAACCGATATTGAAAAACCGATATTGAAAAACCTATATCGAAAAACTGATATTGCAATACCGATATTGAAAAACCGATATTGAATCCGATATTAGAACCGATATTGAAAAACAAATATTGAAAAACTGATATCGAAAAACTGATATTGCAAAACCGATATTGAAAAACCGATATTGAATCCGATATTAGAACCGATATTCAAAAACCGATATTGAATCCGATATTAGAACCGATATTCAAAAACCGATATTGAAAAACCGATATTGAATCCGATATTAGAACCGATATTCAAAAACCGATATTGAATCCGATATTAGAACCGATATTCAAAAACCAATACTGAATCCGATATTAGAACCGATATTGAAAAACCGATATTGAAAAACAAATATTGAAAAACTGATATTGAAAAACCGATATTGAAAAACCGATATTGAAAAACCGATATTGAATCCGATATTAGGACCGATATTGCAAAACCGATATTGAAAAACCGATATTGAATAACCGATATTTAATTCGATATTAGAACCGATATTCAAAAACCGATACTGAATCCGATATTAGAACCGATATTCAAAAACCGATATTGAAAAACAAATATTGAAAAACTGATATTGAAAAACCGATATTGAAAAACCGATATTGAAAAACCGATATTGAATCCGATATTAGGACCGATATTGAAAAACCGATATTGAAAAACCGATATTGAAAAACCTATATCGAAAAACTGATAATGCAAAACCGATATTGAAAAACCGATATTGAATCCGATATTAGAACCGATATTGAAAAACCGATATTGAAAAACCTATATCGAAAAACTGATATTGCAAAACCGATATTGAAAAACCGATATTTAATTCGATATTAGAACCGATATTCAAAAACCGATACTGAATCCGATATTAGAACCGATATTCAAAAACCGATATTGAAAAACAAATATTGAAAAACTGATATTGAAAAACCGATATTGAATCCGATATTAGAACCGATATTGAAAAACCGATATTGAAAAACCTATATCGAAAAACTGATATTGCAAAACCGATATTGAAAAACCGATATTTAATTCGATATTAGAACCGATATTCAAAAACCGATATTGAAAACCAAATATTGAAAAACTGATATTGAAAAACCGATATTGAAAAACCGATATTGAAAAACCGATATTGAAAAACAAATATTGAAAAACCGATATTGAATCCGATATTCAAAAACCGATGTTGAATCCGATATTAGAACCGATATTGAAAAACCGATATTGAAAAACCTATATCGAAAAACTGATATTGCAAAACCGATATTGAAAAACCGATATTGAAAAACCGATATTGAAAAACCGATATTGAAAAACAAATATTGAAAAACAAATATTGAAAAACAAATATTGAAAAACCGATATTGAATCCGATATTAGAACCGATATTCAAAAACCGATATTGAAAAACAAATATTGAAAAACTGATATCGAAAAACTGATATTGCAAAACCGATATTGAAAAACCGATATTGAATCCGATGTTAGAACCGATATTCAAAAACCGATATTGAAAAACCTATATCGAAAAACTGATATTGCAAAACCGATATTGAAAAACCAATATTTAATTCGATATTAGAACCGATATTCAAAAACCGATACTGAATCCGATATTAGAACCGATATTCAAAAACCGATATTGAAAAACCGATATTGAAAAACAAATATTGAAAAACCGATATTGAATCCGATATTAGAACCGATATTCAAAAACCGATGTTGAATCCGATATTAGAACCGATATTGAAAAACCGATATTGAAAAACCTATATCGAAAAACTGATATTGCAAAACCGATATTGAAAAACCGATATTGAATCCGATATTAGAACCGATATTGAAAAACAAATATTGAAAAACTGATATCGAAAAACTGATATTGCAAAACCGATATTGAAAAACCGATATTGAATCCGATATTAGAACCGATATTGAAAAACCGATGTTGAATCCGATATTAGAACCGATATTGAAAAACCGATATTGAAAAACCTATATCGAAAAACTGATACTGCAAAACCGATATTGAAAAACCGATATTGAATCCGATATTAGAACCGATATTGAAAAACCGATATTGAAAAACCTATATCGAAAAACTGATATTGCAAAACCGATATTGAAAAACCGATATTGAATCCGATATTAGAACCGATATTGAAAAACCGATATTTAATTCGATATTAGAACCGATATTCAAAAACCGATACTGAATCCGATATTAGAACCGATATTCAAAAACCGATATTGAAAACCAAATATTGAAAAACTGATATTGAAAAACCGATATTGAAAAACCGATATTGAAAAACCGATATTGAAAAACAAATATTGAAAAACAAATATTGAAAAACAAATATTGAAAAACTGATATCGAAAAACTGATATTGCAAAACCGATATTGAAAAACCGATATTGAATCCGATATTAGAACCGATATTGAAAAACCGATATTGAAAAACCTATATCGAAAAACTGATATTGCAAAACCGATATTGATAAACCGATATTGAATCCGATATTAGAACCGATATTGAAAAACCGATATTTAATTCGATATTAGAACCGATATTCAAAAACCGATACTGAATCCGATATTAGAACCGATATTCAAAAACCGATATTGAAAACCAAATATTGAAAAACTGATATTGAAAAACCGATATTGAAAAACCGATATTGAAAAACCGATATTGAAAAACAAATATTGAAAAACAAATATTGAAAAACAAATATTGAAAAACTGATATCGAAAAACTGATATTGCAAAACCGATATTGAAAAACCGATATTGAATCCGATATTAGAACCGATATTCAAAAACCGATATTGAAAAACCTATATCGAAAAACTGATATTGCAAAACCGATATTCAAAAACCGATATTGAATCCGATATTAGAACCGATATTCAAAAACCGATATTGAAAAACCGATATTGAAAAACCTATATCGAAAAACTGATATTGCAAAACCGTAATTGAAAAACCGATATTGAATCCGATATTAGAACCGATATTGAAAAACCGATATTGAAAAACCTATATCGAAAAACTGATATTGCAAAACCGATATTGAAAAACCGATATTGCAAAACCGATATTGAATCCGATATTAGAACCGATGTTGAATCCGATATTAGAACCGATATTCAAAAACCGATATTGAAAAACAAATATTGAAAAACTGATATAGAAAAACTGATATTGCAAAACCGATATTGAAAAACCGATATTGAATCCGATATTAGAACCGATATTCAAAAACCGATATTGAAAAACCTATATCGAAAAACTGATATTGCAAAACCGATATTGAAAAACCGATATTGAATCCGATATTAGAACCGATATTGAAAAACCGATATTGAAAAACCTATATCGAAAAACTGATATTGCAAAACCGATATTGAAAAACCGATATTGAATCCGATATTAGAACCGATATTGAAAAACCGATATTGAAAAACCTATATCGAAAAACTGATATTGCAAAACCGATATTGAAAAACCGATATTTAATTCGATATTAGAACCGATATTCAAAAACCGATACTGAATCCGATATTAGAACCGATATTCAAAAACCGATATTGAAAAACAAATATTGAAAAACCGATATTGAAAAACCGATATTGAATCCGATATTAGAACCGATATTGAAAAACCGATATTGAAAAACCTATATCGAAAAACTGATATTGCAAAACCGATATTGAAAAACCGATATTTAATTCGATATTAGAACCGATATTCAAAATCCGATACTGAATCCGATATTAGAACCGATATTCAAAAACCGATATTGAAAAACAAATATTGAAAAACTGATATTGAAAAACCGATATTGAAAAACCGATATTGAAAAACCGATATTGAAAAACCGATATTGAATCCGATATTAGAACCGATATTGAAAAACCGATATTGAAAAACCTATATCGAAAAACTGATATTGCAAAACCGATATTGAAAAACCGATATTGCAAAACCGATATTGAATCCGATATTAGAACCGATATTCAACAACCGATGTTGAATCCGATATTAGAACCGATATTCAAAAACCGATGTTGAATCCGATATTAGAACCGATATTCAAAAACCGATATTGAAAAACAAATTTTGAAAAACTGATATCGAAAAACTGATATTGCAAAACCGATATTGAAAAACCGATATTGAATCCGATATTAGAACCGATATTCAAAAACCGATATTGAATCCGATATTAGAACCGATATTCAAAAACCGATATTGAAAAACCTATATCGAAAAACTGATATTGCAAAACCGATATTGAAAAACCGATATTGAATCCGATATTAGAACCGATATTGAAAAACCGATATTGAAAAACCTATATCGAAAAACTGATATTGCAAAACCGATATTGAATCCGATATTAGAACCGATATTCAAAAACCGATATTGAAAACCAAATATTGAAAAACTGATATTGAAAAACCGATATTGAAAAACCGATATTGAAAAACCGATATTGAAAAACAAATATTGAAATACAAATATTGAAAAACCGATATTGAAAAACCGATATTGAATCCGATATTAGAACCGATATTCAAAAACCGATATTGAAAAACAAATATTGAAAAACTGATATCGAAAAACTCATATTGCAAAACCGATATTGAAAAACCGATATTGAAAAACCGATATTGAATCCGATATTAGAACCGATATTGAAAAACCGATATTGAAAAACAAATATCGAAAAACTGATATCGAAAAACTAATATTGCAAAACCGATATTGAAAAACCGATACTGAATCCGATATTAGAACCGATATTCAAAAACCGATATTGAATCCGATATTAGAACCGATATTCAAAAACCGATATTGAAAAACCGATATTGAAAAACCTATATCGAAAAACTGATATTGCAAAACCGTAATTGAAAAACCGATATTGAATCCGATATTAGAACCGATATTGAAAAACCGATATTGAAAAACCTATATCGAAAAACTGATATTGCAAAACCGATATTGAAAAACCGATATTGCAAAACCGATATTGAATCCGATATTAGAACCGATGTTGAATCCGATATTAGAACCGATATTCAAAAACCGATATTGATAAACAAATATTGAAAAACTGATATAGAAAAACTGATATTGCAAAACCGATATTGAAAAACCGATATTGAATCCGATATTAGAACCGATATTCAAAAACCGATATTGAAAAACCTATATCGAAAAACTGATATTGCAAAACCGATATTGAAAAACCGATATTGAATCCGATATTAGAACCGATATTGAAAAACCGATATTGAAAAACCTATATCGAAAAACTGATATTGCAAAACCGATATTGAAAAACCGATATTGAATCCGATATTAGAACCGATATTGAAAAACCGATATTGAAAAACCTATATCGAAAAACTGATATTGCAAAACCGATATTGAAAAACCGATATTTAATTCGATATTAGAACCGATATTCAAAAACCGATACTGAATCCGATATTAGAACCGATATTCAAAAACCGATATTGAAAACCAAATATTGAAAAACTGATATTGAAAAACCGATATTGAAAAACCGATATTGAAAAACAAATATTGAAAAACCGATATTGAATCCGATATTAGAACCGATATTCAAAAACCGATGTTGAATCCGATATTAGAACCGATATTGAAAAACCGATATTGAAAAACCTATATCGAAAAACTGATATTGCAAAACCGATATTGAAAAACCGATATTGAATCCGATATTAGAACCGATATTGAAAAACAAATATTGAAAAACTGATATCGAAAAACTGATATTGCAAAACCGATATTGAAAAACCGATATTGAATCCGATATTAGAACCGATATTCAAAAACCGATGTTGAATCCGATATTAGAACCGATATTGAAAAACCGATATTGAAAAACCTATATCGAAAAACTGATATTGCAAAACCGATATTGAAAAACCGATATTGAAAAACCTATATCGAAAAACTGATATTGCAAAACCGATATTGAAAAACCGATATTTAATTCGATATTAGAACCGATATTCAAAAACCGATACTGAATCCGATATTAGAACCGATATTCAAAAACCGATATTGAAAAACAAATATTGAAAAACTGATATTGAAAAACCGATATTGAAAAACCGATATTGAAAAACCGATATTCAAAAACCGATGTTGAATCCGATATTAGAACCGATATTCAAAAACCGATATTGAAAAACAAATTTTGAAAAACTGATATCGAAAAACTGATATTGCAAAACCGATATTGAAAAACCGATATTGAATCCGATATTAGAACCGATATTCAAAAACCGATATTGAATCCGATATTGGAACCGATATTCAAAAACCGATATTGAAAAACCTATATCGAAAAACTGATATTGCAAAACCGATATTGAAAAACCGATATTGAATCCGATATTAGAACCGATATTGAAAAACCGATATTGAAAAACCTATATCGAAAAACTGATATTGCAAAACCGATATTGAAAAACCGATATTGAATCCGATATTAGAACCGATATTCAAAAACCGATATTGAAAACCAAATATTGAAAAACTGATATTGAAAAACCGATATTGAAAAACCGATATTGAAAAACCGATATTGAAAAACAAATATTGAAATACAAATATTGAAAAACCGATATTGAAAAACCGATATTGAATCCGATATTAGAACCGATATTGAAAAACCGATATTGAAAAACAAATATTGAAAAACTGATATCGAAAAACTGATATTGCAAAACCGATATTGAAAAACCGATATTGAATCCGATATTAGAACCGATATTCAAAAACCGATATTGAAAAACCTATATCGAAAAACTGATATTGCAAAACCGATATTGAAAAACCGATATTTAATTCGATATTAGAACCGATATTCAAAAACCGATACTGAATCCGATATTAGAACCGATATTCAAAAACCGATATTGAAAAACAAATATTGAAAAACTGATATTGAAAAACCGATATTGAAAAACCGATATTGAAAAACCGATATTGAAAAACCGATATTGAAAAACCGATATTGAATCCGATATTAGAACCGATATTGAAAAACCGATATTGAAAAACCTATATCGAAAAACTGATATCGAAAAACTGATATTGCAAAACCGATATTGAAAAACCGATATCGAAAAACTGATATTGCAAAACCGTAATTGAAAAACCGATATTGAATCCGATATTAGAACCGATATTGAAAAACCGATATTGAAAAACCGCTATTGAAAAACCGCTATTGAAAAACCTATATCGAAAAACTGATATTGCAAAACCGATATTGAATCCGATATTAGAACCGATATTCAAAAACCGATGTTGAATCCGATATTAGAACCGATATTCAAAAACCGATATTGAAAAACAAATATTGAAAAACTGATATCGAAAAACTGATATTGCAAAACCGATATTGAAAAACCGATATTGAATCCGATATTAGAACCGATATTCAAAAACCGATATTGAATCCGATATTAGAACCGATATTCAAAAACCGATATTGAAAAACCTATATCGAAAAACTGATATTAGAAAACCGATATAGAAAAACCGATATTGAATCCGATATTAGAACCGATATTGAAAAACCGATATTGAAAAACCGATGTTGAATCCGATATTAGAACCGATATTGAAAAACCGATGTTGAATCCGATATTAGAACCGATATTGAAAAACCGATATTGAAAAACCGATATTGAAAAACCGATATTGAATCCGATATTAGAACCGATATTGAAAAACCGATATTGAAAAACCGATATTGAAAAACCCATATTGCAAAACCGATATTGAATCCGATATTAGAACCGATATTCAAAAACCGATGTTGAATCCGATATTAGAACCGATATTCAAAAACCGATATTGAATCCGATATTAGAACCGATATTCAAAAACCGATATTGAAAAACCGATATTGAATCCGATATTAGAACCGATATTCAAAAACCGATATTGAATCCGATATTAGAACCGATATTCAAAAACCAATACTGAATCCGATATTAGAACCGATATTGAAAAACCGATATTGAAAAACAAATATTGAAAAACTGATATTGAAAAACCGATATTGAAAAACCGATATTGAAAAACCGATATTGAATCCGATATTAGGACCGATATTGCAAAACCGATATTGAAAAACCGATATTGAATAACCGATATTTAATTCGATATTAGAACCGATATTCAAAAACCGATACTGAATCCGATATTAGAACCGATATTCAAAAACCGATATTGAAAAACAAATATTGAAAAACTGATATTGAAAAACCGATATTGAAAAACCGATATTGAAAAACCGATATTGAATCCGATATTAGGACCGATATTGAAAAACCGATATTGAAAAACCGATATTGAAAAACCTATATCGAAAAACTGATAATGCAAAACCGATATTGAAAAACCGATATTGAATCCGATATTAGAACCGATATTGAAAAACCGATATTGAAAAACCTATATCGAAAAACTGATATTGCAAAACCGATATTGAAAAACCGATATTTAATTCGATATTAGAACCGATATTCAAAAACCGATACTGAATCCGATATTAGAACCGATATTCAAAAACCGATATTGAAAAACAAATATTGAAAAACTGATATTGAAAAACCGATATTGAATCCGATATTAGAACCGATATTGAAAAACCGATATTGAAAAACCTATATCGAAAAACTGATATTGCAAAACCGATATTGAAAAACCGATATTTAATTCGATATTAGAACCGATATTCAAAAACCGATATTGAAAACCAAATATTGAAAAACTGATATTGAAAAACCGATATTGAAAAACCGATATTGAAAAACCGATATTGAAAAACAAATATTGAAAAACCGATATTGAATCCGATATTCAAAAACCGATGTTGAATCCGATATTAGAACCGATATTGAAAAACCGATATTGAAAAACCTATATCGAAAAACTGATATTGCAAAACCGATATTGAAAAACCGATATTGAAAAACCGATATTGAAAAACCGATATTGAAAAACAAATATTGAAAAACAAATATTGAAAAACAAATATTGAAAAACCGATATTGAATCCGATATTAGAACCGATATTCAAAAACCGATATTGAAAAACAAATATTGAAAAACTGATATCGAAAAACTGATATTGCAAAACCGATATTGAAAAACCGATATTGAATCCGATGTTAGAACCGATATTCAAAAACCGATATTGAAAAACCTATATCGAAAAACTGATATTGCAAAACCGATATTGAAAAACCAATATTTAATTCGATATTAGAACCGATATTCAAAAACCGATACTGAATCCGATATTAGAACCGATATTCAAAAACC
Organism: Andrena cerasifolii; assembly: GCF_050908995.1. NCBI lineage: Eukaryota > Metazoa > Arthropoda > Insecta > Hymenoptera > Andrenidae > Andrena > Andrena cerasifolii. Next base: position 69,842 of record NW_027484986.1, read on the forward strand.
GATATTGAAAAACCGATATTGAAAAACAAATATTGAAAAACCGATATTGAATCCGATATTAGAACCGATATTCAAAAACCGATGTTGAATCCGATATTAGAACCGATATTGAAAAACCGATATTGAAAAACCTATATCGAAAAACTGATATTGCAAAACCGATATTGAAAAACCGATATTGAATCCGATATTAGAACCGATATTGAAAAACAAATATTGAAAAACTGATATCGAAAAACTGATATTGCAAAACCGATATTGAAAAACCGATATTGAATCCGATATTAGAACCGATATTGAAAAACCGATGTTGAATCCGATATTAGAACCGATATTGAAAAACCGATATTGAAAAACCTATATCGAAAAACTGATACTGCAAAACCGATATTGAAAAACCGATATTGAATCCGATATTAGAACCGATATTGAAAAACCGATATTGAAAAACCTATATCGAAAAACTGATATTGCAAAACCGATATTGAAAAACCGATATTGAATCCGATATTAGAACCGATATTGAAAAACCGATATTTAATTCGATATTAGAACCGATATTCAAAAACCGATACTGAATCCGATATTAGAACCGATATTCAAAAACCGATATTGAAAACCAAATATTGAAAAACTGATATTGAAAAACCGATATTGAAAAACCGATATTGAAAAACCGATATTGAAAAACAAATATTGAAAAACAAATATTGAAAAACAAATATTGAAAAACTGATATCGAAAAACTGATATTGCAAAACCGATATTGAAAAACCGATATTGAATCCGATATTAGAACCGATATTGAAAAACCGATATTGAAAAACCTATATCGAAAAACTGATATTGCAAAACCGATATTGATAAACCGATATTGAATCCGATATTAGAACCGATATTGAAAAACCGATATTTAATTCGATATTAGAACCGATATTCAAAAACCGATACTGAATCCGATATTAGAACCGATATTCAAAAACCGATATTGAAAACCAAATATTGAAAAACTGATATTGAAAAACCGATATTGAAAAACCGATATTGAAAAACCGATATTGAAAAACAAATATTGAAAAACAAATATTGAAAAACAAATATTGAAAAACTGATATCGAAAAACTGATATTGCAAAACCGATATTGAAAAACCGATATTGAATCCGATATTAGAACCGATATTCAAAAACCGATATTGAAAAACCTATATCGAAAAACTGATATTGCAAAACCGATATTCAAAAACCGATATTGAATCCGATATTAGAACCGATATTCAAAAACCGATATTGAAAAACCGATATTGAAAAACCTATATCGAAAAACTGATATTGCAAAACCGTAATTGAAAAACCGATATTGAATCCGATATTAGAACCGATATTGAAAAACCGATATTGAAAAACCTATATCGAAAAACTGATATTGCAAAACCGATATTGAAAAACCGATATTGCAAAACCGATATTGAATCCGATATTAGAACCGATGTTGAATCCGATATTAGAACCGATATTCAAAAACCGATATTGAAAAACAAATATTGAAAAACTGATATAGAAAAACTGATATTGCAAAACCGATATTGAAAAACCGATATTGAATCCGATATTAGAACCGATATTCAAAAACCGATATTGAAAAACCTATATCGAAAAACTGATATTGCAAAACCGATATTGAAAAACCGATATTGAATCCGATATTAGAACCGATATTGAAAAACCGATATTGAAAAACCTATATCGAAAAACTGATATTGCAAAACCGATATTGAAAAACCGATATTGAATCCGATATTAGAACCGATATTGAAAAACCGATATTGAAAAACCTATATCGAAAAACTGATATTGCAAAACCGATATTGAAAAACCGATATTTAATTCGATATTAGAACCGATATTCAAAAACCGATACTGAATCCGATATTAGAACCGATATTCAAAAACCGATATTGAAAAACAAATATTGAAAAACCGATATTGAAAAACCGATATTGAATCCGATATTAGAACCGATATTGAAAAACCGATATTGAAAAACCTATATCGAAAAACTGATATTGCAAAACCGATATTGAAAAACCGATATTTAATTCGATATTAGAACCGATATTCAAAATCCGATACTGAATCCGATATTAGAACCGATATTCAAAAACCGATATTGAAAAACAAATATTGAAAAACTGATATTGAAAAACCGATATTGAAAAACCGATATTGAAAAACCGATATTGAAAAACCGATATTGAATCCGATATTAGAACCGATATTGAAAAACCGATATTGAAAAACCTATATCGAAAAACTGATATTGCAAAACCGATATTGAAAAACCGATATTGCAAAACCGATATTGAATCCGATATTAGAACCGATATTCAACAACCGATGTTGAATCCGATATTAGAACCGATATTCAAAAACCGATGTTGAATCCGATATTAGAACCGATATTCAAAAACCGATATTGAAAAACAAATTTTGAAAAACTGATATCGAAAAACTGATATTGCAAAACCGATATTGAAAAACCGATATTGAATCCGATATTAGAACCGATATTCAAAAACCGATATTGAATCCGATATTAGAACCGATATTCAAAAACCGATATTGAAAAACCTATATCGAAAAACTGATATTGCAAAACCGATATTGAAAAACCGATATTGAATCCGATATTAGAACCGATATTGAAAAACCGATATTGAAAAACCTATATCGAAAAACTGATATTGCAAAACCGATATTGAATCCGATATTAGAACCGATATTCAAAAACCGATATTGAAAACCAAATATTGAAAAACTGATATTGAAAAACCGATATTGAAAAACCGATATTGAAAAACCGATATTGAAAAACAAATATTGAAATACAAATATTGAAAAACCGATATTGAAAAACCGATATTGAATCCGATATTAGAACCGATATTCAAAAACCGATATTGAAAAACAAATATTGAAAAACTGATATCGAAAAACTCATATTGCAAAACCGATATTGAAAAACCGATATTGAAAAACCGATATTGAATCCGATATTAGAACCGATATTGAAAAACCGATATTGAAAAACAAATATCGAAAAACTGATATCGAAAAACTAATATTGCAAAACCGATATTGAAAAACCGATACTGAATCCGATATTAGAACCGATATTCAAAAACCGATATTGAATCCGATATTAGAACCGATATTCAAAAACCGATATTGAAAAACCGATATTGAAAAACCTATATCGAAAAACTGATATTGCAAAACCGTAATTGAAAAACCGATATTGAATCCGATATTAGAACCGATATTGAAAAACCGATATTGAAAAACCTATATCGAAAAACTGATATTGCAAAACCGATATTGAAAAACCGATATTGCAAAACCGATATTGAATCCGATATTAGAACCGATGTTGAATCCGATATTAGAACCGATATTCAAAAACCGATATTGATAAACAAATATTGAAAAACTGATATAGAAAAACTGATATTGCAAAACCGATATTGAAAAACCGATATTGAATCCGATATTAGAACCGATATTCAAAAACCGATATTGAAAAACCTATATCGAAAAACTGATATTGCAAAACCGATATTGAAAAACCGATATTGAATCCGATATTAGAACCGATATTGAAAAACCGATATTGAAAAACCTATATCGAAAAACTGATATTGCAAAACCGATATTGAAAAACCGATATTTAATTCGATATTAGAACCGATATTCAAAAACCGATACTGAATCCGATATTAGAACCGATATTCAAAAACCGATATTGAAAACCAAATATTGAAAAACTGATATTGAAAAACCGATATTGAAAAACCGATATTGAAAAACAAATATTGAAAAACCGATATTGAATCCGATATTAGAACCGATATTCAAAAACCGATGTTGAATCCGATATTAGAACCGATATTGAAAAACCGATATTGAAAAACCTATATCGAAAAACTGATATTGCAAAACCGATATTGAAAAACCGATATTGAATCCGATATTAGAACCGATATTGAAAAACAAATATTGAAAAACTGATATCGAAAAACTGATATTGCAAAACCGATATTGAAAAACCGATATTGAATCCGATATTAGAACCGATATTCAAAAACCGATGTTGAATCCGATATTAGAACCGATATTGAAAAACCGATATTGAAAAACCTATATCGAAAAACTGATATTGCAAAACCGATATTGAAAAACCGATATTGAAAAACCTATATCGAAAAACTGATATTGCAAAACCGATATTGAAAAACCGATATTTAATTCGATATTAGAACCGATATTCAAAAACCGATACTGAATCCGATATTAGAACCGATATTCAAAAACCGATATTGAAAAACAAATATTGAAAAACTGATATTGAAAAACCGATATTGAAAAACCGATATTGAAAAACCGATATTCAAAAACCGATGTTGAATCCGATATTAGAACCGATATTCAAAAACCGATATTGAAAAACAAATTTTGAAAAACTGATATCGAAAAACTGATATTGCAAAACCGATATTGAAAAACCGATATTGAATCCGATATTAGAACCGATATTCAAAAACCGATATTGAATCCGATATTGGAACCGATATTCAAAAACCGATATTGAAAAACCTATATCGAAAAACTGATATTGCAAAACCGATATTGAAAAACCGATATTGAATCCGATATTAGAACCGATATTGAAAAACCGATATTGAAAAACCTATATCGAAAAACTGATATTGCAAAACCGATATTGAAAAACCGATATTGAATCCGATATTAGAACCGATATTCAAAAACCGATATTGAAAACCAAATATTGAAAAACTGATATTGAAAAACCGATATTGAAAAACCGATATTGAAAAACCGATATTGAAAAACAAATATTGAAATACAAATATTGAAAAACCGATATTGAAAAACCGATATTGAATCCGATATTAGAACCGATATTGAAAAACCGATATTGAAAAACAAATATTGAAAAACTGATATCGAAAAACTGATATTGCAAAACCGATATTGAAAAACCGATATTGAATCCGATATTAGAACCGATATTCAAAAACCGATATTGAAAAACCTATATCGAAAAACTGATATTGCAAAACCGATATTGAAAAACCGATATTTAATTCGATATTAGAACCGATATTCAAAAACCGATACTGAATCCGATATTAGAACCGATATTCAAAAACCGATATTGAAAAACAAATATTGAAAAACTGATATTGAAAAACCGATATTGAAAAACCGATATTGAAAAACCGATATTGAAAAACCGATATTGAAAAACCGATATTGAATCCGATATTAGAACCGATATTGAAAAACCGATATTGAAAAACCTATATCGAAAAACTGATATCGAAAAACTGATATTGCAAAACCGATATTGAAAAACCGATATCGAAAAACTGATATTGCAAAACCGTAATTGAAAAACCGATATTGAATCCGATATTAGAACCGATATTGAAAAACCGATATTGAAAAACCGCTATTGAAAAACCGCTATTGAAAAACCTATATCGAAAAACTGATATTGCAAAACCGATATTGAATCCGATATTAGAACCGATATTCAAAAACCGATGTTGAATCCGATATTAGAACCGATATTCAAAAACCGATATTGAAAAACAAATATTGAAAAACTGATATCGAAAAACTGATATTGCAAAACCGATATTGAAAAACCGATATTGAATCCGATATTAGAACCGATATTCAAAAACCGATATTGAATCCGATATTAGAACCGATATTCAAAAACCGATATTGAAAAACCTATATCGAAAAACTGATATTAGAAAACCGATATAGAAAAACCGATATTGAATCCGATATTAGAACCGATATTGAAAAACCGATATTGAAAAACCGATATTGAAAAACCCATATTGCAAAACCGATATTGAATCCGATATTAGAACCGATATTCAAAAACCGATGTTGAATCCGATATTAGAACCGATATTCAAAAACCGATATTGAAAAACAAATATTGAAAAACTGATATCGAAAAACTGATATTGCAAAACCGATATTGAAAAACCGATATTGAATCCGATATTAGAACCGATATTCAAAAACCGATATTGAATCCGATATTAGAACCGATATTCAAAAACCGATACTGAATCCGATATTAGAACCGATATTCAAAAACCGATATTGAGAAACCGATATTTAATTCGATATTAGAACCGATATTCAAAAACCGATACTGAATCCGATATTAGAACCGATATTCAAAAACCGATATTGAAAAACAAATATTGAAAAACTGATATTGAAAAACCGATATTGAAAAACCGATATTGGAAAACCGATATTGAATCCGATATTAGGACCGATATTGAAAAACCGATATTGAAAAACCTATATCGAAAAACTGATAATGCAAAACCGATATTGAAAAACCGATATTGAATCCGATATTAGAACCGATATTGAAAAACCGATATTGAAAAACCTATATTCGAAAACTGATATTGCAAAACCGATATTGAAAAACCGATATTTAATTCGATATTAGAACCGATATTCAAAAACCGATACTGAATCCGATATTAGAACCGATATTCAAAAACCGATATTGAAAAACAAATATTGAAAAACCGATATTGAAAAACAAATATTGAAAAACTGATATTGGAAAACCGATATTGAATCCGATATTAGAACCGATATTGAAAAACCGATATTGAAAAACCTATATCGAAAAACTGATATTGCAATACCGATATTGAAAAACCGATATTGAATCCGATATTAGAACCGATATTGAAAAACCGATATTGAAAAACCTATATCGAAAAACTGATATTGCAAAACCGATATTGAAAAACCGATATTTAATTCGATATTAGAACCGATATTCAAAAACCGATACTGAATCCGATATTAGAACCGATATTCAAAAACCGATATTGAAAAACAAATATTGAAAAACTGATATTGAAAAACCGATATTGAATCCGATATTAGAACCGATATTGAAAAACCGATATTGAAAAACCTATATCGAAAAACTGATATTGCAATACCGATATTGAAAAACCGATATTGAATCCGATATTAGAACCGATATTGAAAAACAAATATTGAAAAACTGATATCGAAAAACTGATATTGCAAAACCGATATTGAAAAACCGATATTGAATCCGATATTAGAACCGATATTCAAAAACCGATATTGAATCCGATATTAGAACCGATATTCAAAAACCGATATTGAAAAACCGATATTGAATCCGATATTAGAACCGATATTCAAAAACCGATATTGAATCCGATATTAGAACCGATATTCAAAAACCAATACTGAATCCGATATTAGAACCGATATTGAAAAACCGATATTGAAAAACAAATATTGAAAAACTGATATTGAAAAACCGATATTGAAAAACCGATATTGAAAAACCGATATTGAATCCGATATTAGGACCGATATTGCAAAACCGATATTGAAAAACCGATATTGAATAACCGATATTTAATTCGATATTAGAACCGATATTCAAAAACCGATACTGAATCCGATATTAGAACCGATATTCAAAAACCGATATTGAAAAACAAATATTGAAAAACTGATATTGAAAAACCGATATTGAAAAACCGATATTGAAAAACCGATATTGAATCCGATATTAGGACCGATATTGAAAAACCGATATTGAAAAACCGATATTGAAAAACCTATATCGAAAAACTGATAATGCAAAACCGATATTGAAAAACCGATATTGAATCCGATATTAGAACCGATATTGAAAAACCGATATTGAAAAACCTATATCGAAAAACACTGATATTGAAAAACCGATATTGAAACCGATATTAGAACCGATATTGAAAAACCGATATTGAAAAACAAATATTGAAAAACTGATATCGAAAAACTGATATTGAAAAACCGATATCGAAAAACTGATATTGCAAAGCCGATATTGAAAAACAAATATTGAAAAACCGATATCGAAAAACCGATATTGAAAAACCGATATTGAAAAACCTATATCGAAAAACTGATATTGAAAAACCGATATTGAAACCGATATTAGAACCGATATTGAAAAAACGATATTGAAAAACAAATATTGAAAAACTGATATCGAAAAACCGACATTGGAGAACAAATATTGAAAAACTGATATTGAAAAACCGATATTGTAAAGCAAATATTGAAATACTGATATCGAAAAACTGATATTGAAAAACCGATATTGAAAAACCGATATTGAAACCGATATTAGAACCGATATTGAAAAACCGATATTGAAAAACAAATATTGAAAAACTGATATCGAAAAACTGATATTGAAAAACCGATATTGAAAAACCGATATTGAATCCGATATTAGAACCGATATTCAAAAACCGATATTGGAGAACAAATATTGAAAAACTGATTTTGAAAAACCGATATTGAAAAACAAATATTGAAAAACCGATATTGAAAAACCGATATTGATAAACCGATATTGAAACCGATATTAGAACCGATATTGAAAAACAGATATTGAAAAACAAATATTGAAAAACTGATATTGAAAAACCGATATTCAAAAACAAATATTGAAAAACAAATATTGAAAAACTGATATCGAAAAACTGATATTGAAAAACCGATATTGAAAAACCGATATTGAAACCGATATTAGAACCGATATTGAAAAACCGATATTGAAAAACCTATATCGAAAAACTGATATTGAAAAACCGATATTGAAACCGATATTAGAACCGATATTCAAAAACCGATATTGGAGAACAAATATTGAAAAACTGATATTGAAAAA